>NC_087163.1:25182084-25239584 GCF_035594125.1 Scylla paramamosain | reverse complement strand
AGAGGGGGGAGTAATGGAGGGGGAATGTAGGGGGCAGTATTGGGGGAGGAAAGAGTGGATGGAATGAGAAAAAAGTGTTTACAAAGAGAAAAGAAAGGTGATATGAGAAAAGAGAAGGGAGGGAGAGGAAAGGGGAGTAGATGGGGGAGGATGGGAAGGAAAGAACGGCATGTAGGGAGGAAAAAGAATGGAAGAGAGAGAGAGAGAGAGAGAGAGAGAGAGAGAGAGAGAGAGAGAGAGAGAGAGAGAGAGAGTAATAGAAATAAATATGAGGTGAGGAATAAGAGGAGAAGGAAGAAAATAAGCTAAAAATTGATAGAAAATACAGACAGGGGATAAAAGGGAACAGAAAAAAAAGGGAGAATAAAGAGTGTAATTGATTCAGGGACAAAATGAAGGAGGTGTATAAACAAGGAGGTAAATCATTAAAAAAGAGAGGGAAAAATGGGGAAATAGGAAAGAATAAGATTTCCCAGAAGGCGAGGCAAAAAATAGGCTGGGAGAAGGAAGGGATGGTGTTGACTCAGTGAATTTTGTTTATATCGCGTTTGTCTGTTCACGAGCTCGTCTCTGCGGCGCTGGGAGGAAATGACGCCCGGAAATGTTGTTATATCGAAGGATCCGTGTGTATTTTAGCTAACTGTATTGATTTTTATATTAATTCATTGAGGGGGGTGAGTTTTTACCGGATCCGAAAAAAAAAAATGGTACAGTTCTGGAAAAAATATGAATAATTTACAAGTGGGATAATGTTTATTTATATATTTTGTATTGATCTTTTTTTTTATTATTGTTTCATTAAGGGCGAAAATTTTTGATCAGATCTAACAAAAAAAAAAGAAGAGAAGAAAGATGGTACGGTTCTAAAAATAAATAAATAAATAAATAAATAAATAATAGTAATTTACGGATAGATGAGTGTTTATTTATATAATTCTATTGATTTATTTACTATTTCACTGAGGGCGAGAATTTTTTTTTTTGCCTAATCTGAAGAAAAATATGGTCTTGAAAAAATAAATAAATAAAAGATACAAATTTACGGATAAAACAAAATGTACGGTTCTTTGGCTCTCATTTCTTTTCCTACTTTATTTTTATTTATTTATTTTTTTTGGGGGGGGAGGGGAACGGGGTGAAGGCAAGGGGAATGGCGTACAAATCTTATTATTTTCTTATCCATTTTCTTTTGGCCCTTGACTGATACCCGTGATACTTATGAAAAGAGAAATAACTATGAAAAAAATATATTCCTTTAATGTTATTCAGCTGACCGATATATATGAAGAGTATACAAGACATCAATGGACGCAAAGATTCGTATGAGTGAATGAAAGGATAGGTTTTCTTTCTTTCTTTCTTTTCTTCTTTTTTTTTTTTTTACTTTTTTTTTGTACGTGTCTGTGATGTGATGTCGGAAGGGACTTTGATGCCCGAAGATCTCTCTTTCTCTCTCTCTCTCTCTCTCTCTCTCTCTCTCTCTCTCTCTCTCTCTCTGAAACAGTTTGGTCAAATCGCAAGTTTTTTTTTTTTTTTAAGCTGATAAAAATTTAGTTCTTTTTACGTAAGGACCAAATCTAATAAAATAAAATAAAATGAATAAAGAATGATAAAATAATAAAGTACCAAAGAAACCTTGACATTATTAAACTGACAAACATAATGTACAAAAAACATGTGAGTGAGTATATAGTTAGATGAATATATAAACAAATAAGATAATAACTAAATAAATAGACGAATAAAGTAAAAGAAGCAGAAAGGAAGAAAGTAGACAAGAGAGAGATAAATAAAAAAGAAAAAGGAACTGGGAAATAGTGCTCAAATATTTAAACACACACACACACACACACACACACACACACACACACACACACACACACACACACACACACAATAAAAAAGACAAACACTTTCGTTCACTCGAAATTGCCTGAAATCAATACGAGAATTTTAAGGCAGGTTAACTCCGCACCCACTCACCTCATGTCCTTCCTTCCTCCCGTCCTCCTTCCTTCCTTCCTTCCTTCCTTCCTTCCTTCCTTCCTTCTTTCTTGTACTTCCCCTTCCTTCTTTCCTTCCATCCTTCCTTTCTTCATTCCTTCCTTCTTTCCCTTTTTTTTTAATATTCTTCCTGCCTTCCTTCTTGTCCTTCCTTCTTCCACCCTTCCTTTCTCTTCCCTCCCTTCCTTCTTTCCCTTCCATCCCTTTCCATCCCCTCCTTTATCCATTCCTTCATTTTCCCTCCTGTGTTACACTCTATATACCTGTCTTATATAACCACCACCACTACCTCCTCCTCCTCCTCCTCCTCCTCCTCCTCTTCCTCCTTTTTGTTTTTTTTTAGCTCAAAGAAAAGATCAATGTACCATATTTTGCATTTTCTTTCTGTCCTCCGTTTTTTTTTTTTCCTGCATTTTTTCTCCCAGCTTAAGTTTATCAGCATCCGTTCTTTGTTCTCGTTCTTGTTCTTTCTAATCTGTTCCATTATTATTGTGGCTTCTCTCTTGCTCTTTCTGTCTCGTTTTTCTGCTAATAAGAACAGTGTGCATCAATAGACTCTCTCTCTCTCTCTCTCTCTCTCTCTCTCTCTCTCTCTCTCTCTCTCTCTCTCTCTCTCTCTCTCTCTCTCTCTCTCTCTCTCTCATTCATCCGCATCAAATATTCAACCTCGTATCTCCTCTCGCAGATGGCTCTCTCTCTCTCTCTCTCTCTCTCTCTCTCTCTCTCTCTCTCTCTCTCTCTCTCTCTCTCTCTCTCTCTCTCTCTCTCTCTCTCTCTCTCTCTCTCTCTCTCTCTCTCTCTCTCTCTCTCTCTCTCTCTCTCTCTCTCTTCCTTTCCTTCTAATCATATTAATGTCTTTCTTTCACACTGTACGTGCTAAGACTGCCTTTAGTAAATATGTGTTCATTACTTAACGGGAGGAGGCGATGGAGGAGGCGGTGAAGGGGTAGAGGAGAGATGAGCGTAGGTCCTCGTGATGCAAGATTCTGTACCAGAGATTTTAGGCTAAGGCTGCTGCGTAACCCTAGAGCGCCCCAGATTGAACAGAGACACCATCGCCACCAGCACCACCACTACAGTAACACCACACCATCTTCCTTGCCTCCATCTTCCCTGTCAGGTACTGCGAGATTTACGTAGTGGTCGCGTAGCAGTGAGGAGGAAGAGAATGTGAGATGATAGGAAGGGAAGGGAGGGAGTGGAAGTGAAGGGAGTGGAAAGTACGAGAAGCGAATGAGGAGGTTAGGGAAAGGGGGAAAGGAAAAGGAAGGGAAATGAAGGGAAGAGAAAGGAGGAGAGGGGTGATAAGGGAGGTGAAGAGAAAGGAGGGGAGAGGGAAGAGGAAATAGTGGAAGAAAGGGATTGGATAAGAGAGAATGGATCAGAGATGAAGCGAAAGAGAGGGGAAGGAAAGGAGGGGTGAAAATGGAAGGAAGGAAAATGATGAAAATTGAATGGAAGGGAAGAAAAGGAAAGGGAGCAGACTGGAAGGGAAGGAAATAAAAGACTAGAGAAAGGAAATGATGGCAAGGGAAGGGAAGGGAAGGGAAGGGAAGGGAAGGGAAGGTAAAGAAAGTGAAGAATGACATTAAATTGTTTATATTATGAAATGGAAGCGACAGAAAATAAACAGAAAAAAAAAATGTATTTGATCTTATGATGTGCGCAGAGGATGATGGGAAAGGAAGACGAGGGAACAGAAAAATGATGGGAAAGGAAAGATAATGAGAAAGAAGGGCGATGGAAAAAGAAGACAATGAAGAGAAACATGAAGGAATGGACACTAAACAGATAAAAGGATAAAAAAAAAAGTGAGAGAACGAAAGGGGAAGTAGGAAAAATTAAAAGAAAAAAGATGGAAAGGAGAAACAGTAGAGGAGTGTATTATAAGAAAAGGGAGGGAGAGGGAGAAGCCAAAACCTTATCCATGGAGCGATTATCTAAGCTTGTATGACCTTGTATGGTCTGGTTCTTTCTCTCCCCTCTCTCCAAGCCCTCACCTCTCCCCTTGTTTTCCGCTTTCCCAACTCTTCCCCTCTCCCCTCTCCCTCTCCCTCTCCCTCTCCCTTTGTTTTCTATTCTTCTCACCCCGACACCTCCCTCTCTCCTTTACTTCCACCTTTATTCCCTCCCCCTTTTTCCTTTATCTTCGCTTTTCCTCTCCTCACTTTTCCTTTTTTCTTTCACATCCTCTCCCTTTCCGTTTTCTCCTCTCCTCAATTTTCCTCCCTCTCTTTTCTCTTTGTTTTCTCTCTCTTCTCTCTCTCTCTCTCTCTCTCTCTCTCTCTCTGGCCTTCTCGTTCTTTCTTTATACTTTTTATCTCTTCTCTCCTTCTCATTCCATTTTTATTCCTTCATTCTGCACCCCATTCTCTCATCTCCCCTCATCTCCTCCCCCTCGCTGCCCTTGTTTCTTCTTCCTCTCCTCCCCTCTTCCTCCTCCCCTACCCTCTCTTCCGTTTTTCCCCTCTCCTCTCTCTTTAGCTTCCACAACCTCCCTTTTACGACCCCCCGCCCTCTCTCTCTCTCTCTCTCTCTCTCTCTCTCTCTCTCTCCCTCTCTCTCTCTCTCTGGTCAGGCAGGCGCAAAGCATCACCTGGCAGGTTAATAATTTGCACCTAACGTAATGGAGGAGGAGGAGGAGGAGGAGGAGGAGGAGGAGGAGGAAGAAGAGGTGGTGGTGGTGGTGGTACTACTACTACTACTACTACTACTACTACTGGTTTACAGTCATTTGGTACTGGGGCGGATGGTACTCAGATCATACCGTTCACTACCGTCATCCACCCGTCCATCCATCCACCAGTCTCCTACCTATTAACACACCCACCCACACTCACCAAACCACCCACCTACCAACCCATCCACCATTCCATCCACTGCCCATTAACCTACCCATCCACAAACAACCACCTACCCTTCCATCCATCCATTGTCCACTGATCCTCTACCAACCTTCTCACCCATTCATACTCATCACCCAACCACTTATCCATCCACTCATTTAATCACCTAGACCTCTCAACCTAACCACTCAACGATCCACCGACTCACCCATCTATCATGTAGTTTTCCTGACCAATACAACTACTGCTTTAACCCTTTCACTTTGATACGAGACAATTATCACCACTATATGCAATGTATGAAACCCGCCTTGCCGCGGCTAAGGTAACACTTTCCCGTCTCTCCCCGTCAATATTTGACGTAATTTACTGGGATTTCTATGTTTTTTCTAGGTGTTTTCTAGACTCAGGAGGAGGAGGAGAAGGAGTTGGAGGGAAAAGTAGGAGTAAAAGGGGGACGGAAGAGGAGGAGGTACGGAGGAAAGGAGGAAAAAAAACACTTCGGCGCCGTATCATTATTTTTCTTTTTTATTAATGGAGTTGGCGTTGTTTTGATGTTTGTTTTAATATTAGAAAAGTATAACAAGTTATGATCTATAATAAAATCTAGTCTAGCTGTGTGTTTGTTTCTCAAAAAAATAACAAATTCGTCACTTTATTTATTTTAACTTTTTTTTATTAGCACGCCTAGGATTGTTTTGGTATTTAATTTAAGACTTAAAAAATATAAGAAACATATACCAAGTAATAATATCCAATAAGATCTAGTCTAGCGTCTCGTATTTTCAAATTTAGAATAAGTCCGTTGCTAGATTTGAAAATATATTTTCTTTATACGACGAGGAATTTGAGTTTTCTTTATTGATCCCGAAAGTAAAAATTTTTTATATTCAGAATATGTAATAGAATCTAGTCTGGCTGTGTTTTCTTTCTCGGTATTATAATTTTTTTTGTGGCACCGTTAGTAAATGTTACAGATTGTTTTTCGGATTTCTCTTTATTATTAGTCAGCCCGGAAAATTTTTTTATATTCACAATATTAGTTAAAGTATATGGTAAGTCAGAATTTATAGTGCATTCCAGTCTGGGCGTCTTCTTTCTTCTCGCGATTTTCAAAATGAATTGCGTTACGTAAATATAAGGGCCGAGACACACATTTTCCCTTCCTTCCTCCTTGTTTGTACATCAATATCTAGCTAAAATTCCGAGTGTTTCCAAACTTAGATGTGAGCAAAATCCAGAATTAACCACGTAAATAGATAAATAACCCCAAAAATGCCTCAAATAAAGCTTAAATAAATTGAAAATTGTAGACCCGTTCAGACCTCCCACCATGAAAGCATGACGTCATCAGCACCAGACCGAGATCTCCTCTCCTACCTCCCCGTGTCTCTTCGTTAATATTTCCCTCAATTTCCAGGTTTGTAGTAGGTAGAGAAGGAAATGGGGAACGGAAATGCGTAAGGGAGTATAATAGTAGTAGTAATACTAGTTGCAATAGTTACATTGAGCGTAAATAGGGAAAGCAGAGTATGTTTTAGGAACTGTGCTGTGAGAAAGACGGTTCGTGGAGCTTGAACAGGGAAGTAGTGTGTGCTAGGAGCTGTGTGTGTGTTGTGAGGGATACCGTACTTAGAACTTAAATACTTGTAGCGAAAGTGGTGTGTGGTAAAAACGGTGTGTTGTGAGGAAAACGGTACGTGGAGCTTGCATACTCGCAGGCAAAGTACTGCATGGTAGGAACTGTGTGTTGTGAGGGATACCGTACTTGGAACCTAAATACTCATACGGAAAGTAGTGTGTGGTAAAAACTGTGTGTTGTGAGGAACATGCTCGCAGGGAAAATACTGTATTGTAGGAAGTGTGTGTTGGGAGGGGTGAAAATTTCTTAGGAATGAGTAGTGGGGATTAAATAATGTGTGTTTTATTGCAATGATTAGTGAGAATATTTATTTATTTATTTATTTATTAGGTGATGAAATAAATGTCGTCTAAGGGAAATCATTAAGAAAGTATTTGTGGGTTGTCTTAGATACTGACATGGGACAGGATGGGAGTGACGACTGAAAGAAGATAAGAAGGAAGAGGATTAGGGAAGAGATGAGGTGAAGGAAAATACATGTTGGCTGGAAATAGAAAAAAAAAATAAATAAATAATGAGACGAACGTTGCACAATTATACCTAACTTAATAACCAAACTTAACCTAACCATACTGAACCTATGCAAACTTAACCTAACTAAACGTAACCTAACTAAACATGTACTAAAACGAATCACCACCACCACTACCAACATCCGATCACCACCACCACCACCACCACACTACCTCCCCTGTGTTTTCCCTTCTTCACACACCACCATTGTGATATTCAAGGGTAAATCTGCTACTATGACCCCTCTGCTGCCCCCCTGCTCTGTGCCTCCCTGCTTCCCCTTACCCTACCTCCTTCCCCGGACCCATCACCATCCCTGTCTCTCCCCGAGTTGACCCGCCCCGCCCCGCCCCGCCCCGCCCCGCCGAGCCCTCTGCCACACAACAACCTTGATCAATCTCCGGTTTGTGTTTTCTGCTACCAATTAATTTCCGGGAGGTTTTTCTTGATCCGCACAGTTTCCCGTTCCTCATCTCCCTCACCTCTCTCATCTCCCCATCTCCCCTCACCTCCCTCATCTCCCTCTCCAGCTTCTGTCCCCGTCCTCACACACACACACACACACACACACACACACACACACACACACACACACACACAAACAGTAATTAATGTAGTCGTGGTCACAATAGCGTCAATCACTAATGCAAAACAGATGCGCCGCTGGAACAGACACGTGCAAACAACCAAATGATACACAGGAATAAACTGACCGTGAAATGAAGTTAAATTAAATCAAACGCAACCATCAAAAATATCCGCCTATGCGTGTGTGTGTGTGTGTGTGTGTGTGTGTGTGTGTGTGTGTGTGTGTGTGCGTGGGTGGGTTGGGATACGTTGGTGGAGAGGCGGACGCAACATCACCGATAACGCCTGTGGATTACATCAATGGCGGCGGTGGTGATGGTGGCAGTGGTGATGGTGGTAGTAGTGGTGGTAGTGGTGGTGGCGAGCACTGCACCGGACAGCTAAATTAACACACAGCAGAGCACAGGACGGTGGACAGGCTGGGACGACACGGCAGGGCGCAGGCCACACCCTCCTGACCACCTACCCAACCTCCCCTTCCTCCCACCTCCCACTCCCCCCACTCCTCCTCCTCGTAAGTCCCACGTCGCGAACCTCCTTTGGAACAGCGTCAGGAAATGTTGTGTCCTGAAGGGGGAAACTCGTGCACCAAGCTGGACACAAGACTGGTGCAGTAGTGTGGTAATTCCTCTGCTGCCACGTGCCGTCCACCTACCTGTGTGTTTACCTGCAGGTGTCATGTGCCTCTTCTTCCTTGTACATCCCTCCCTTCCCTTCCCTTCCCTTTCCCTGCCTGCCTTCCTTCCTTCCTTCTCTCTCTTCATGCCTGGTTGGTTTTGTATGTATTTCTCTCTCTCTCTCTCTCTCTCTCTCTCTCTCTCTCTCTCTCTCTCTCTCTCTCTCTCTCTCTCTCTCTCTCTCTCTCTCTCTATCTATCTATCTCTTGTTTATTTTATCTAATTCTCGCTCGCTCTCTCACTCTCTCTCTCGGTCTCACTCGTGCTGTCTGTGTCAGGGTGTGTTCGCTGTCTCATTCCTGTTGTCTTGTTCTTATCTGCATTGCATTGCGTTGTGGTGTGCTGCGATGTGTTGTGTTGTCTGTCTGTCTGTCTGCACGTATGTCCGTCTGCATGTAAACCAAATCAGTAAAATAAAGAAAAGATGGTACTAAATAAGAAGACAAAAAAAAAAAAGAACGAAACTCAAATGAATTATTAGAGTAAATATATAAATGGAATACCCTAAAAGCAAAACAGTAATAAAAGAAAACGAGAAACATGTATTTGCGTCGCGGCTTGAGGTTTCACACAGAGAGAGAGAGAGAAGAGAGAGAGAGAGAGAGAGAGAGAGAGAGAGTTAACGTTAGAAATAAAATAAAAAGAGCTAAAAAATATATACATATATATATATCGTGACTCGTTTTTTGGAAATGACGGCTCTTGTGGAAGGTTTACACACGTGATGTAAATTGACGAAGTAAACTCAGCGGAAATGTTACACGGTTTTCCCCTCGTGCACAGGAAGGGGGAGGAGGGGAAGGGAGGGAAGGAGGGATGAATGAGGGGGAAGGTGAATGAGAGATGGAGAGTGGGAAAATGAGAGAAGGAAGGAGAGAAAGGGGGTGTGAGGGAGGGAGGCAGAGAAGGAGGGAGGGAGATGAATGAGGAAGAGAGACTGAAAAAAAATGAAGGAGAGAGGAAGGGAAGGAAGAAGAGAAGGATGAGGGAGAGAAAGAGGCTGAAATGAATGAGGAAAGGAAGGGGAGAGGGATGAAGGGGAGAGGGAGATAATAAGGAAGGAAGAGAAAGAAACTGAAAGGGATAAAGTAAGGAGGATGAGGAATGAAGAATGAGAAAGGGAGATTAAAAAAAATGAAAAAAATGAATGAATGAATGAAGGAAGTTATGAATGAGAGACCAAGTTAAGACTGAGACTGAAGGGGATGTGGTAGAAATGAAGGAATAAAGGAGGGAGGCTGCGAATGATTAACGAGAGAGAGGAAAGAAGACAAGAAGGAATGACAAGGTTTAGGAAGGCGAGGCAGGTAAGCACCCAGGTATTGTTGGCGGTAGTTATGAGGAAATAGTTAGAAATAGTTGAAAGATCTTAATGGGATAGTTATGGTGTTTATTAGAGACGATGAGAGAGAGAGAGAGAGGGGGGGGGAGGTGTATTAGTAAGAGGAAGAGGGAGAGGGGGAAGGGAAAGGGGGAGAGAGAGAGAGAGAGAGAGAGAGAGAGAGAGAGAGAGAGAGAGAGAGAGAGAGAGAGAGAGAGAGAGTTATGAATAAGACAATAATAAGAAGAAATTAAAAAGACAGGACAAAGGAAGGAAAGGGAAAGAAAACTATAGATACACAAAAGGAGAGAAGAGAAGCGTTGAAAAAAAAAAAAAAGGAAATGAATGAAAAAGTGGCGGAGGAGATGAAAAGCGCGCGAAAGATTGGGGAAGAAAAATAAGGCACAGAAAGAGACAAGTGGAGGAGAGGAAAAGGGTTGATTGATGAAGTGATTGTCTGATTGATGTTAATTGACGGCAACAATGAAGTCACGTGACGCTGCTAGAAAGAAAAGAAAGGAGAGGAGACGAGGAAAGGATGAAGGACTGAATAGAAGAAAGGAAAGGTGGAGAAAGGAGGAGAGGAGAGAGGAAGGAAGAATGGAATATAAAGAGAAATGAAGGAAGGAGGAAAGAAAAGGGAGGAGAATAGAGGAGGAGGAATGATGGAATAGATGAAAGAAGAGATGAAGAAAGGAGGGAAGGAGAGGAGGAGGAAGAATGAGATAGAGGAAACGAGAGATGGAGGACGGAGTGAGAGGAAAGGCGAGGAGAGGAGAGGAGGAGGAAGGACAGAACAGAGGAAAGGAGAGGTGGAGAAAAATTAAATATGGGAGGAAAGGAAGAAGAGAGGAGAGTAGAGAAAGAAGGAGAAGGAAACAGTGGCAGAAGAGATGTAGAAGGAGGAAATGGAGGAAAAACAGATAAATTAGACGGAATAGGGCAGAGGGAGGAAAAAAAATGACCTAAAAGAAGTAAAAAGAAGGAAAAGAACAAAAGAAAATGGAACTAAGAAAGAAGACGAAAATAGAAAAAAAGAAAGAAAATACGAAACGGAGAAACGAAAAGAGAGATGGATGAAGGGAAATGTAGGTGAAGGAACGGGCTGACGGAAGGGAAGGGAAGGAGAAGAGGAAGGGGTAAGGGGTGCGGGTGAAATGAGGTGTGGGATTGCTAGTCGTTATTTCCAGATCATCGCAATATAACGTCACTCTGATGCATTGCGACGAACGTTCCCCCGCTTCGAGATTAGAGCCGGGAGAGATTCGTGCATTTTATAACTCTTGGCATTTCCGCAATAATAGTCAAGTAAGACGAGGAACGCAGGTAAGACTGGTAAGGGAGGTAAGACAGGTGAGACAGGAGAGATAAGCCAGGTGAATCAGGTTGGACAGGCAGAGGACAGGTGAGACAAATAAGACAGGTAATGCAGGTAAGGCAAGAGAGATAAGCCACATAATCAAGGTTACACAGGTAAAATAAGACAGGTAAACCAGGTAGGACAGGTAAGACGAGAGATAGGCCAAATAATCAACGTGAAACAGGTAAGATAAGATAGGTAAGCAATATCAAACAAGGAAAACAAGACAGGTATGCTAGATCATCTTCACCATCACTCACCATCATCATCATCATCATCATCATCATCATCACCTCGAAGCAAAACGAAGAAAAGAAAATTCTGAACGCTATAAAAAAAAAGTGAAATCCAAATAAGATAGGCAAACGAGCGAATAAATAAAATGATAAACTAATTAACTCAGCCCAAGAAATTAAAACAAGTAAACGAGAAGAAAATAATTACATTACATAACAACGCGACGCAAACAAGCCAGCCAGACTTGTAATTAACGATCTTATTAACGACTAATTAAAACTTACAACTTTTTAGCTACTGACCATTGGGTGTTGGGGGGGTGAGGGGAAGAGGGGGGGAGGTAGGGAGAGGAGGAAGGGGAGAAAGAACAGCAGAAGAAAAGAGTTAATGATGGGATGGATAGAGGATTGGAAGGTAATGAGAAGGGAGGGGAAAAAAATCAGGAGGAATAAAGAACGATAGACGGAGAGGAAAGCAACACAGAAAGGTAATTAGAGGGAAGAAGGAAAGAAGTAATAAGGCGTGGGAGGGAAAGGGAGGGAAAGGAGGGAGAAAAAAGAAGAGGGAAAGAAGGAAGAATGGAAGGAAAGTAAGGAGAGAAAAGAAGGAAATCAAGAAAGGAGGAAGAACAAGAAAATGGAAAGATAATAGGAGGAAAGAGATGATGGAAGGAAAGAAAAGTACGAAGGAAGAAAAAGGAGAAAGGAAGGAGACAATAGAGGAAAAGAAAGACGAGAGGGAGGAAAGAAGTGGAGGAGAGAAAGGACGAAAGGAAGGAAGGAAGGAGGGAAAAGCGATGGAAGGATGGATGGATGAAGGACAGGAAGTTTTCTCCGTTCCCTCTCTCACTTTTCTTTCTTCCTTTCCGCTTCCTCCTCCGGTCACGTGTTGTAGTTTGTGCTTAACAATGGGCGGTGATTGGCCACCTACATGAGAGAGAGAGAGAGAGAGAGAGAGAGAGAGAGAGAGAGAGAGAGAGAGACGTAGTACTGGTCGTGGGAAGAAAGTGAGGAAAGGAGATACAGAAAAAAAATAAGCAAGGAGAACAAGGATAGATAAAGAAAGGGGAGTTAATTTTGGCATAGATAAATAGATAGATAGATAGATAGAAAGCAGTAGTAGTAGAAGTAGTAGTAGTAGTGGCAGTAGTAGTAGTAGTAGTAAGTAATAGCTGGGTTAGTGTTCTTCGTAAATAAGAAACAAGAACACTTCAATGCTAGACAAACAGAACACTTCAATGCTAGACAAACAGGACTATAATCAAAAACAAGATTTCTACATTATGAAACAGAAGCAGTCTCGAGAACCAGGCTAAACATCTCTGTTGCCTTTGAAAACAGCTGTGGTGAGAGCAAAGCGTTTCTAAATACAGGCCAGAGTAACCCAAAGTGTCAACAGAGTGACCCATGACGCATATGGTGAGAAGAAGACGGACTAAGGAATGTAAACACCACAAGAGCTGCCATCTGTGGGTTGAGTGGCGTTCCGCAGTGTCTTATCGTCTCATGTTTCTTATGTAAACAAAAAAGATAAATGAGTAAATGTATAGAAGGAGAAAAAGAATGAAAAATGAACTGGGAAGTGGGTTAATAAAGAGAGGCAAAATGTATAAACGAATAAACTCAGACGTCCTTGCATAAAAATCAAGTAAATTAAAAATAAAGAGAAGTACAAAGTGATGAAAGTAGGATTCATGGAAGACGACGATGACGACGAGGAGGAGAAGGAGGAGGAGGAGGAGGAGGAAAAGCAGGAAAGATAAGTAAAGAAAGAATACAAAGGAATATGAAAGGTGTTTAAAAGGAAATACAGAACGACGAGGAGGGTGAAAACACGAAGAAAAAGAAAAAAGAACAAGAACAAGAAGAGTAAGACGCACAATAACAAAAAACAAGAATGAAGAAAAAGAGAAAATAAAAGAAGTAAAGGAAAGACAAAGCGAACAAGGAAGAAACAGAACAAACACCCAACAAACTTTAACATCAGAGAGAGAGAGAGAGAGAGAGAGGCAGAGAGGCAGGTGTTCGCCCCTCGTCCCACAACGGGCCGCTTCTGAGTTCGAAGCTTCAGTCTATCATCATTAGTGTGTTAGTCGACGGAGCTCACCATCCCGACGGTCCATTAGGAACTGCCCGTTTGTCACCGCCACAGCGAGGAGTGGCGAGGGGGAGGGGCGGGGACTGAGGAAGGGAGAGATGTGTTGAGGTGGCCGGTGGGACGGGGAGAAAACACTGAAGGGAAGACAGATAGGGGAGGGGAAAAAAATAGAAAGGAAAGAAAGATATTATTGTTCACTTTTCTCCATCGCCCCGCCTCTCTCTGTCTCTATCACTCTCGCTGTCTCCCTCTGCGTGTGTGTGTGTGTGTGTGTGTTTATCTGTAATCACTAACACGCCAAATCGAATTAATCAATGCACAATCAAATTTCAAGACAATTACCCAAGTTGAAAAGAATACTGATGAGCGAGTTACCGCTGTTTGTTTGTTTGTGTGTGTGTGTGTGTGTGTGTGTGTAGTAAGGAGGGTGTGATTTCGCGAGCTCATTATGTTGAAGTGGATGTTTGAACTCCTGGTATGCTTATGAAAGTGGATGTGGATGTATGTGGATTTTGGTGGATGGGTTGATGGGTATAGTATATGAGTGGATGTAGGTGGGTGCAGGGGTCGGGTTTGGATGTAGATGAATGCCTGTAGGAATGAAAATGGATGAAGGTGGATGCGTGAGTGGGGTATGGATGGATGTAGTGGACTGGGTGTGTTTGTATGTGGATGGAGATGAGGAATGCACCTACTGGAAGGAAAACATAACTAAAAGACTTGATTTCCCCAATTCCTAGCCAGTATAACGTTTACAGATGGCAGTAGAACAAAGGGAGTTTCTCAAAGTGGTTAGCGAACTAGAGGAAATATACCAAATGGCAACGCAAGACTGAAAATAAGGATAACTATGAGGATAAGAGAAAGTCGGATGATCACGATGGAAAAACAAGAAAATAATTGAGTATACCAGTGTGATTAGCGGAAAAAAATGTACCAGACTGCAATGAAAAGTTGAAAAATGTGAACATGAGAGAGAGAGAAAGTTGGATGATAATAATAAAAACAATAAAATAAATAAAATAAATAAAATAAAAGAAGGAAGTATCTCAAGAGTGCCTAACGATCAAGAGAAAATATACCAGACACCAATGAAAAGCTGAAAATGAGAATGAATAAGAACACGAGAGAGAAAGCTGAATGAGTATATGATCGCTGACGGTACATTTAAAGTTGCTGCCACCAGTGTTGTCAGCACGCGTGAGGAGGAGCAGACGCCCTCAGCACTGCATTACACTCGCGGCCTCGTATGATATCGTTAGGCGCGACTTATGCCTGCCAACGCTGCAGACTGACACCGTTTCTTCTCGTTTCAAGGCCAGCAGTATCTTGTGCCCTACCCCCCCCCCCCCCCCCCCCCATCTGTGACTGTCAGTGTATAAATTTTTCTGTGTGTAAGTTTATTCTCTCTCTCTCTCTCTCTCTCTCTCTCTCTCTCTCTCTCTCTCTCTCTCTCTCTCTCTCTCTCTTCCCATCTGCATAGGGACAAGACACAACACCCGCCCCCTAAGAGAGTAAGCATGAAAAATTAACATAACTACGATAAGTAATGTGAAAATTTTCCAAACAGTGATGATGTAAAAGTTGATTTAAATTCTTGAGATGACTTTATGAAGAGAGAGAGAGAGAGAGAGAGAGAGAGAGAGAGAGAGAGAGAGAGAGAGAGAGAGAGAGAGAGAGAGAGAGAGAGAGAACTTACCAATTTCTACCAGAGCTGGGTTGAAAATGCAGCACTTGTTAATCTTGCCACTGTAGAGCCAAATAACACGACGGGTAGCAAACTTCGTAGAGAGAGAGAGAGAGAGAGAGAGAGAGAGAGAGAGAGAGAGAGAGAGAGAGTGGGAGAGAGAGGGAGAGAGTACTACTAGAACGAGCGAATCACCCACGGAATGGTCGACAAACTTGATGAGACGAACACCCCTTGACTCTTTTCCATTCACCTTTATGTTTACTGCCCGTTTTATCGTGACTGTGTGTGTGTATGAGAGGAGAGAGAGAGAGAGAGAGAGAGAGAGGATTGTGTATGTGTGTTTATACTAAGAAAAAAGAACTATATATATATATATATATATATATATATATATATATATATATATATATATATATATATATATATATATATATATATATATATATATATATATATATATATATTTACTTCATACACTCATATTTGAGGGAAAGTTATGCTCATTAATTATTTTTCTTCTCTCTATCTTTTTTTCCTTCTTTCTTTCTCTATTTACTCTGCTTTTTTCCCTTACTTTTCTCTCTTTTCTGTTTCCATGTACCAAAATGCGCAGCTCGTTTCTCTCTCTCTCTCTCTCTCTCTCTCATTCCACGCTTTTTTATTTAAATCTCGAAAACCTTTCAAGATAGATTTTTGTATCCGGAATCAGCGCTACAGTTTCCCCCTAAAACTGTTAATATGTAAATGGAAAACGAGTGTGTTGGCGTCACAAAGACAATTGACTCACTTTTTATATTTATTTATTTTGCAGAAGGAACAAAACACGATATTCCTTTTTTTTCAGTTTTATTTATTAATCTTCCGTTTGTCATTTTTCGCTTACTATGATCATTACAATATTTTATCACACGCTCGAGAACACGTCTCTCTCTCTCTCTCTCTCTCTCTCTCTCTCTCTCTCTCTCTCTCTCTCTCTCTCTCTCTCTCTCTCTCTACGTGACCCCCTCCAATAAACGTACCATCTAAACATCACTTCCCTCTCCCCTCCCTCTCTTTTCAGTCCAGCTTTCACTTCCCTCTCCACCCATCTATCCCTCTCTTTCCCATTCCGTCCCTCTCTCCCTCACATCCTGTTCCATCCATCCATTCCCTCCCCTCCCGTTCCTGTCTCTTTCCTCCCCTCTCATGTATGCCCTCTCCTCTCACTACGTGTCTCCTTCCCCTCCCCTCCCTGCTTCCATTCCCAAACCGCGCGCTGTCAGGATGGAGGGAAAGAGCTGAAATTTCTACTGAATATCCTGAGAGATATTGCCACTGAGAGAGAGAGAGAGAGAGAGAGAGAGAGAGAGAGAGAGAGAGAGAGATTATACAGTATTCACACATATTACATTCCTGTCATTTCTGTCCTTCCTGTCTTTCCAGTCGTGTGTTGTGCTGCGTAAACTCAATTCTGTAGCTGAGAGTACAGGCAGGAGTTTACCATAATATTCACTGCTGCGTTCCTACGTGTAGCAAACAAGGCATAACGTCAGTGTAAGCGTATCTGTTATGAATTGTTTGGCTGATAAGGTGATACGTGGGAATGGTTATCAAATAAGGTGGTGGATGACAAGAGTACTTTGAGTTATCAGGCTTGTTGGTGCACTCAGTAGGCAGCGTTAAGAGAACATTAAACAAATTTATGGATAGGGCTGATAGTAGGTGGACATTTGGTATGTGTGTTTTATTCAAGGGACTGCTGTGTGTAGGCTTACGTACTCCTGTTGGCTTATTGTATGTACGTAGCTTTCTTTATGTTATTTGTGTGTTCTCGCCGCTTGGGAATGAATAGGCTGATATTATTGTTACTGCTATTACTTTATGGTGGTGGTGGTGGTGGTGGTGGTGGTGCTATTGCTACTGCTATTACTACTACTACTACTACTATACTACTACTACTACTACTACTACTACTACTACTACTACTACTACTACTACTAAGAATAACAACCAAAACAACAACAACAACAGCATCATCATCATCAAGAAAAAAATAAATATATAGAATAACAACAACAACACAACAACAACAACAACTGTAACGTCTTCCCTCCCCGCGCCGCCCCATCCCCTCGTCATTCCCGTCGAAGAAACAAGACGCCCGGGCCGAAAACTTTTCCTTTCCCAGAACCGCTCGCTCGCCCTCCGCCGCCGACCATTATATATATACGTATATATTAAAGTTCTGCCTTAAAAAAAGAACTTTGGTGTCAATCTCGCGGAAATTGCCACCGCTGAGAGAGAGAGAGAGAGAGAGAGAGAGAGAGAGAGAGAGAGAGAGAGAGAGAGCAAATTGTACCCTTCACTTTTAATTAAAGTCTTTTTTGTCTACCCGTATAACAAGATGAAAGGATCTTAGCTACTGGTGATGGTGGTGGTGATGGTGGAAGTAGTGATGGTGATAGTGGTCGCTGATGGGTGTAGAAGTACGCATAGAACACACACACACACACACACACACACACACACACACGGTTGGTTCAACAGGTTAGGGTGGCGTGATGGTCAAGCATGATATTGTTAGACCACCATCACACATCAAGAGACCCGGAGGATGACGAGAGTCTGGGGACGTAACGGAAGCGAGGCCAGGAAGGTTAAGAGGAGAGGAAAGGGAGAAAACCGAAAAACGAGGCCAGGGAGGTGACGAGGAGACAAGAACCGGGAGGAAACAGGAAAACGAGACCAGACGAGGAGGCGAGGACGAAAGGAAAACGGAGGATAACGAGGCCGGAAGTGACGAGGAGGCGACTCAGATGGTGAGCAAGAGGGAAACAAGACCTGAAGAAGGGAAGGAAATCAGAGAAGACTGGTAAGAGGAGGAAGGAGAGGCGAGACTCCAGGCTAGAACGAATCAGGAGGAATACGAGGCCACAAGGAGTACCACTAACCGTACGTCTCGCCACCCGCAGGAGAATGCCAACCCGATTTTTATAACTCTTCGAGAGAATCCAAGAGGCGGGGAGGTGGAAACTTGGCGGTGAAGGCAGCAGGCGAGCGGTGAGGAATTTCTCCGATACCAATATTAGTGCGACGCAGGGGTGCGGATACGGTGCTGGCAAGGGTGTGGGTATTCCAAGTGACGCGAGGGGCAAGTTACGGACATGACTAGTGAAGGAGAACGACCGCTGCGCCGCCTTGGGTGTGTAGGTATTGGTTGCAGTGATCAGTGAACGGGGGACGTGACCTGAGGCGTGATCTTTCGAGGGATGACATCACAGGGGAAGTTGATCTGTGATGATGTGACCTATGCATACATACACTTGGGGAAAGGGACGCCTGTGGGGGTTCTCTTGCCTCTCCTCTCCGCCCACGTCTCTCTCTCTCTCTCTCTCTAGCATGATATGATTGGTGGGTGGGTGGGCGCAGCGAGGCGAGTGATGGCCAGCGGGTTCCGGATTGACGATAATCATTAAGGCGACCCGGAAATGTATGTTGTCTATTACGCTGCTAATCGCCATGAGTGGACCTCTCATTAACGAATTAATTGACGCAGTATTTCAGTTTATTTGGGTTTTCTTTCATTTTTTCTTATGGGAGTAGCTTCAAGAATGTCACAGGAAGACCACGGGAAGACTAACACCAGCAAATGATCCACAAAACTCCCACCCGTGTCCACATTGCCAGCGATCCACTAAGGTTCCATCCATGTCCACATTGCCAGCGATCCACTAAGGTCCCACCTATGTCCACATTGCCAGCGATCCACTAAGGTCCCACTAGCGTCCCCATTACCAGCTATTCCCTAAGGTCCCTCCAGTGTCCACCTTGCCAGCAATCTATTAAGATCCCGCCAGTGTCCACATTGTCCATCTTGAAAGCAGTACCATAAAGATGCACAAAATATCAGGTAAGGGACAAAGGCTGAATACTGAACAATCTTTTCCCTAAGGATCTTGTGAGGAAAACAGCAGTACTTATTCAGAAACTCGTACGGATTATTGTTCCTAGCAGATTGTGGATGGATTGTGGATTTGTTTGATAATGTAAGGCAGAATCTCTCAAGACCAGCAAGTCCCTTATCTGTGTTCAAGAAAAGAGAGGTGGAGAGGACTGAAGACACGGGACTGAGAACTCTACCTCCAGAATATTGTTTTCATACTAAGCCATTGAAAACAAGGCATTAGTGCACTTCTGTTCGTTAAGATTCATTATCATTATTTCATTCTCATATTTCAGTCCCGCTTCTCTCCTGGATGCTGAAGTAACGCGTGGGAAGAGGAAAATCATATTAAAAAAGTAAATAAAAAGGATAAAAGGGCGTAAAGTGTTCTTCCATTCTCCATGACTGATTGTGTTTATATACTTTCTACCCTTACTTAATTTCTGCTCTCTCTCTCTCTCTCTCTCTCTCTCTCTCTCTCTCTCTCTCTCTCTCTCTCTCTCTTGGATACTGATATCACACACGGGAAGAGGACAACTGTAAAAAAGAAGAGAAAGAAAGTCGCCGATAAGTTTCCTAATATTTCCGTAGTATTCCTAGGAGCAGTCTTTCTTGGTTCATACCAGTGTCCACTTCCCCATACACTTCCTCCTCCACTCGGCCTTCCATTAGCAGGGTTGCAATACAAATGAGATCGAGGAAGATAGAGGGAGGTGGAGGGACGGGGTCATGAGGCAATCAAGGAACAGGTGAGGTGAGTAGAAAACATTGGGAGAGATTCAGAGTATGCAGCATATGGGACCGTATTCAGAAACGCTCTGCCCTCTCACCATGACTATTTTCAAAGGCCACAGAGACATTAACCTGTTCTCGCGAGTGTTTTACCTGTTAATAATGTAGAAATATTGTTGGTCTGTCACTAGAACCACAAAAAAACATCTTTAAAAATCCGTGCAGTTCCAACTAGAGCCTTTGAACGTAGCGTAGGTGCGGTAAGAAGTATTTCAGAATACGGACCTCAAGTATCTGCCCATGATGATGAGAAGGCTGTTGGGGAAAGAGGCAGCCGTGGCAGTAGGAGGAAGAGGAAGAGGAAACAATGTCCCTTGCCTCTTAAAGCTTATCACTCATCTACTTACCGTCTCGTCGCGTGTCGTGGCCCTCTACTCCACACGCTGCTTTAATCAGTTTACTGTCAATGACAAAACTTGAATCCTTTTATTGCTTTTCCCTTCTCCATCCGCGCCACTCAGCCACTCTCGTTCCTGCAAGTAATTATCGTATTTTTTTCTTTATAACCGCCACGACATCGGTTCCATAAACTCTGCAACAAAACGAGAATCATTATGCCGTTCTTTTCATTCCCTGTAAGCACAATCGTATCGAGTTATGAATGCAAGTAATCGCTAGTTTGTCATTTTAATATCAAGAAATCTTTCCTGGACTGCTATTAAAACTCACATGGAATATTCAGATTCATTAGTACTACATTCTCATCTCAATACATGTTAAATAATCAAGTGAAGCAGCTGTAGTCTAAAAAAAATATTCCGGAAATTACTAATGCTATCTTTTTACACTGAAGGGTTTTAAGTATCCTGTTAGCGGGGTGGATCTGCCTGCCTTTGCCTGCCCGTATTCTGATGAAGTGAATAATAGACTCAAACGTCCCTATGCCGGAAACCCCCACCCATGTGATGTATGCAAATAACCAATAAGTAGTACATGTTACCACGGCGGATGTGCATAAAATATCCTTGTTAAGTGCACCTGTAAGTAGGGAGGGCTGATGGGCGTACTGTGGGCTGGTGGGTGTGTGGATGGAAGAGCTCGATTGGGGACCGCAAGAGGTAGGAGAGGAGGCAGTGGGGGAGCCGCCCTCACTCACTGAAGAGTCAGTGTGCTCGCGGATGCCGGAGGGTTAGGAGTTGCGTGGCGTCTCCTCTTCCCTCTCACACATAATTATAACTGCATTAGTTAGCCAGATAATGGCAACACTTATCTCACGTAAAAATAAAGAAGAGCAAGTGTGACTGACAGTAAACTACAACCGAAGCGGAAAGCCAAACTCGGCAGATGAAACTTTTTTTTTTCTTTCAGACCACGTGCGAGAAAAGCATCAGTGACAGTGAGCGTTGTGTGACAATTACTGAGAAAATACTGATAGGAAACGAAAGAGAGCTGGTCTGCCTGAAGTGTGCGGCGGAAGCTGGCGGATCTTGTTTGCGAATCAAGCATTATCACGGGAACTGTTGACCAAGGAAGGGCAGGGCGAGACGGAACGACAGAGCCGCGCGTCTTAATGTTTACCGAGCAGAGGAAACAGGTGCTACACAGGAGGCTACACAATTATACCCACACTGCTGGAAGGATTGTCGCAATGCTGAGCAAATAGTCCAAAGTGTTGAAAGCTTATGACGCGACGTTGAGGAATGTGCGACGTGAGAAACTGAGCAAGTGTCTCTTGGTGCGGACAGACAACGATGTGTGCGGCGTCTCCAACTCTTCATCTCTTGCTCCTGCTGCTGCTGCTGCCTCTCCTGACCCCTGCGCCAGGTAAGCCCAGCACGTATTGTTACATTTGTGTCCCGGTAATGGCCACATTCAGGGAGGCTTACTTGTGGCCCGACGCGAAGGGTGACACAGAGTGGAGATTATTACAGAATGCTCCCGTGTCACTGGCAAATTTGGCCCTGTTTCTCTGCCAAAGTAAGGTTTTATAATTCATTTACATGCGTTATTAGAGGTGCATTTATTGTTTGAGTCATGTAGGCCACTAGATTAGATTAAGCAAAAGATAAATTTGCTACACAGCGAAGTATATGATTTTACATAGTAATATTAGTGATTTTACGTAGTTTCATCTGCCGGAGTGAGACGGCCTTGAGTCTTCATATTCATCAGCCTGTTATTTATTGTACGCCGGTACCAAAACATTCTTTCCCTCCAGGCACTCGTGATTCAGGGGCCTTGCTCACGCTTGTTGTCACTTCCGGCAGTAGGAATCCTGCCAGAAAAGGAAGGGAGCAGGTGATTGGTGCGGTCGCAGCGGTTGTGGCCCGACCAGAGGCGCCAGGCGGCCAGATCGGGCAGAGTTGAGGTAGAACTCAAGATGGGCCATCAGTAGTGAGGATAGCGGAGCCGTTTACTGTATGATGTGTTTCTGTCATGTTACCCGTTTGACCTTTTCCGAGTCCTGACATTTGACTTTGTTAATGATACACTGCGGGTCCCTCGGGTTAGTCTTTTGCGGTCTTCTCAGGATGTGGTGTATGTGTATATTCAGTATTTCAACATATTTTTAAGATTAAGAAGTTTTAACGCACCTCAATAAGTGACTATTTTTATTTATACTCATCTAATTATATCCATGAATGTATATATAGATACAAGGGCTTAAGAAAATATTAGTCTTCACATTCCAGCTGGCAGCATTTCCTTGTAGTATCAGCATTCGCACCCAAACAGCAAGGGGAGTGGTATTTGTATACCGACTTTAGCGCTCACTTCCACTGTGTTGTGTCACTGAGTGGCTCGCTGCCCAGAGGGAATGCCTTTACAGGACTTAACACTCAAGGGCAAGGAGTGAAATTTGTGTGTGTGGCTTACTAACGCATCACATTTTTCAATAGTGAGAAAAAAAAAAAGTTTGAGTTGGCCAGTCAGAAAGATCGCCTCGATTATCCCGAAATACGAGTACATATGCGTGTTAGTATTTTTTATGATTAATTATATTTAAAAGATTATCCTTTACTTTGTGTATATTGAGTGTGGAGCCTTTAAAGTGTACCACCACCCAGTGAGTGCTGCGTGCTCCGCTTGTTTCTGAATTGCGTACCTCTACTCTTGGGAATGTCTTGACTTTGTTGGCGTGACGAAGATCGACACCGCCGTGGCACACGGAGACAGTAACATCCCAGATGTTTCATTTTCGTCTCCCTTGATGCAGTTGTCCGTGTGTTACGTTTCCCTTTCTTCAACTTTACTTATTCCTTGCTTCAGTCTTTCCTACGGTTGCTTTCAACATAACTTTCAGACAGGGACGTAGTGGGTAATAAGATAAGAGAATAAGGGAAACTGTAAGAAACTCAGTAACACCTACACATGGCAGTCTGGCAGAGTCCACCCATCATCCTTGTCCATAATTTCTAGTCTTATAAAGTTCCCTATGGGCTGAATTAGACATGTAACCTACTTGAGAACGAGTTTCTTCCTTTTTAAATCAAACTTTACCAACCTTGAACATTTTACTTCTTACCGTATCCTTATTCTTATTATTAACCCTAAGGTGACATCCCTTATGCCACTAGAAGACTTAAATCAGATCTGAACTATCTTAAACTGCAGCTTCCTCTGGTCACGCTTGCACGACTGGCAACACATTCAAGTCTCATAAAACAGATGTAGATAGTCCTAACTTCATAACCCTGGGAGTCTTGCCGGCATACACGACAGGAGGTCGCCGCAGGGAGCCTTTGTAATGCCACGCCTTTCTCGCCTTGAATATCACACACTTGATAGGGACATGATAAATTTTTCCTCACCTCCTTCCGCGTGATGTGAGCGTGTGTCGTGTGAAGACAGTTCATCGCTTGGGGCCATAAAGTGTTAGGAGAGACGAGTGCCGGCGACAGGAGGCAGAAGGTGGCCGCGCAGCAAGGAGGAAGAGGCGTGGAGGGAAGAGGTTTTACTAGGGATCGTAAATCGGAGGGTGTAGCAGGGGGTGGAAGCAAGGGCCGGGAGGCGCGGGGAGGGGACGAAAGAAATGGCAGTGAAGAATTGGGGGTGCGTGGAAGGAGGGGAGGATAGGGTAGTCCCAGACGTTGCATACATTTACATACCAGAGTAACTTAAGTATACAACGATGTTTACAAGCCAAGTCACAACCTTCCGCCTTTCCCTCACGACCTCCAGCTATTCTTCACGTAGCCTAACCCTCTTGTTTATAGCACAGCGTATTACTTATTCAATCCACAACATTGTATCTACGGATTGGAGCAATTTACAACGCAGGATCAACACATATTTCACATTATTATATATATATATATATATATATATATATATATATATATATATATATATATATATATATATATATATATATATATATATATATATATATATATATATATAACAATATCGAAATTCACTGTATCAATGTACTTATTTACTGCAGTGTTGAGATTGACATATATAACCGTTTTCTCTAATGCACGTATGGTGAAGTTAACGTCCACTAGGAATGATATTTTCGCTAAGCACACTCATACGCCTTCAACAAACTTGGAATCACAATTTGAAGGGGGAGACAAAGACTTGGGGTAGAATTATAGCTGTGGTCAGATTTATAAAACAACTCATTTCCTGAAAGAACCTTGCCGTTTAGAAAATTGTAGAACATTCAGAAACTCATTGGTGTGATTGTTCGTTGCTGCTTGTGAGTGGAAGAAGAAAGGTTTAGGTAATTGTCAATGTAAAATAACCTACGTAACTTAATCCTTAGCTAGTTTGCATGTTTAGACGGGGAAAGGGGAAGTGAGAAATGGAGAGTGCAAGGGAGAATAAGCGAGAAAGGAGAGGAGAGGAGAGCGATGTGAGAGAGAGAGGGAGAAGAGCTACCTTTGAAACTTGAGTTGCCATTACTGCTATCAAGTTTGTAAATCACTTAGCGTCTTTGGCCATTCCTGTCGTGTATTGTGATGCTTTAATGCAGCTTCCCGGTATCTGTGCTGCCAGCAAGCCTAGTGCTGTTCTTCGTTACCGCTTTACTTGTGGGAACTTGTGGCTGTTTGTTGTCCAAGGCATTACATAGCCTAACAAGGGAGTCGCCAGCACTATTTCACTCCACAAACAATCAGCTGAATTATAATTGTAACATTTATCACAAGTCATGTGTAATTTGAATACAGATTTATCACTAAAGATCCGTTTGCTTTACTTTGTATCTCTAATCCGGTATCTTGCTATAATGGTTTTAGTAGAATACAAACCAGTTCAGTCAGATGCGAAGGAGAGTGTTTGGCTGTTCGCCTCCACACGGATCACTTACGACAATTGGCAGGTTATGTCAGTATTATGAGCTGCTGCAAGACGCAATAATATAGCATTTTGATTGTAGACTCCTAGGCTTCCAACATCGCGGCGACATTCAATCTGTCACTGCCCGGCGCGTCGCAGCTTTCTTCCTGTGGAGTATAATAAACTCTCTCTCGACTCTCCACGTGCTTGCCGTCCTCGCTTTTCATTTTCAGGTGCAGTATTCCCGAAACTTTTCCTCCGTGGCCATAACCTGGAAAAGCCTCTCCCTGCTGGCGGCATCGACCTCTGCCTCCCTGGCCTCTTCACTTTTTCCGCCTCGAAGCCTCGCCGCCCGGCCCTCGTTGTGCCAGTGTCCGCAAAATGAAGAGGCTCCCGCTGCCGCCGACCTCAAGGACAGGATCAAAACTTGCCGTATTTCATCTGCCCTTCCTCAAAATCCCCACGGGACGCGCTCTGTCAAGGGGGACGATAAACATATCGCAAATGGTTTATGACGTGGGGTTTTGGGCAGCTATTCGGCGACTGGCAGGTCTCGAAATGGAGGTGACAGGGTGGGTAGGTTCGATAGCATGGGTGAGGGTGAGAGCAAGGCGTTGAGGGTGTGGACGTGGGATGTTCAGTACGCAGAAGGGTTTGCAAGGGGAGGTGAGGAGTATAATACTTCACTTTTGCAGCACCAGTTATTTGCCGATATTATAACTACAAAGACATTCGGAAAACCATCCACGTTACATAATAGACTGATCGTTTTGCACTTTTATCACAGGATGAATTGTTAAAGCACTCCAGCAACATTTTTGTTTTCGTGTATAGTTTATAACTTGCATAGTCAAGTTTCCAGAGTACTGCTATATTTCCTAAATTTAAACCACTTAATATACAACACTTAATATGTATTTACAGCTGGCAAGCATTTCACTATTACTATATTACACGCGAGTAATTTTTTTAGTCTGCTCTGTGCGCCGCTACCCTTGCTTATTACATCACTGGCTGCTCATTAAAAACACCTTCCAGCAATCTAGCTTTTGACGGTCCCTTTGATCTAAGCGCTACACTTGCCACCGCCAAGCTTGTGTCATTTTTTTTCTGGCGCAGTAATGGCATGTTGCACTCGTTCTGCCCTGAAATGTCTCTCCTACGTGATGGCCGCTCTTTGCATACCGTCCACGCGGACTCACTCACAAAAACAAAAATAACAACCAGCCTGACAAATACGGCCTCTCACGTCTGTCTGGCAAAGGACTTTTTTTTTTTTCCACCTTTCCATGATAATAACCATTTGTCATTGTTGTTTATTTTATTACCGTGGCATAATTTTTTGTTTACTTGTTTATCTAACGTAACTCAGCTGCCGTATGTGCACAGCTTACTAGCTCATTCCCTACAGATAATAATTCCTACTGCAATAACGTAAATAACAGTGATGAAGGGTAGAGCATTACTCGTTAGATAAATATAGCATCGTCTGCCAGAGAGAGAGAGAGAGAGAGAGAGAGAGAGAGAGAGAGAGAGAGAGAGAGAGAGAGAGAGAGAGAGAGAGAGAGAGAGAGAGAGAGAGAGATTGACAAAAATAAGAACTATAACAGCAATAACATGAATTAGGCTATACTGAACTATCCCTTAACCACTAATTTAAGTCCATTGACGGCGTGACTTTTCCCACCTGTCTGTGTGAAGAAAGCTTTTCACAGTGAGCAGCGTAGAAAACAGTAACAAAATCTTTATGTGAAACTGCAAACTTTTGCCTATTATATTTACGAGGTCACTAAGGGTTGGGTGAGTTCAGGGAAGACATTAAAATTTGAAACACGAGAACAGTAAACTCTCTCTCTCTCTCTCTCTCTCTCTCTCTCTCTCTCTCTCTCTCTCTCTCTCTCTCTCTCTCTCTCTCTCTCTCATGCAAGCACCATTTTACCTCCTCATCAATTCAAATATTCAAGTCATACAGATGCTCGTTCAAAGGCTAACACCATGTCCATTTGCGTGAGAAAAGACGGCTTGGGGAAAACTGGTAACTCAAGCTCTTTCATCCCCGCCTCCCTGTCTCCCTGCCCCCTCTGCCCCCCTCGCACCACCAGACGAGGCGCAACACTCAGCTTATGCAGTTATTCCCAGCTGTGTTGTTTTTGCATTGTTTTATAGTTGGGGTTTTTAAAAGGTATTGGATAACGTTCATTAATTAAATCCTTATCACGCCTAGCTACGATTTATTAGGAAATTTGTTGTAGCGGCACTTAAGTTTGTTTTTTAGTTGTTTGTCTGTCTTCTAAGCTCTTGTGGTGTTGGAGATTCCCTTCAAGATTAAGGAAATAGAATAAAGAAAACAGTTTAATCGGCGGTTTTAGAACAGTTTGTGTGTGTGTGTGTGTGTGTGTGTGTATAAAAGTACCCATAACTCACCTACTTGGGAGTTAAGTGGACCCGATGAGTGGCGTGTAGGAGCAGCACGTTTCAGATGCCAACCCCGCCCTTCACAATGACACACACACACACTGAAGGCACGGTTTGGATTCATGGGCTCCTCTGCTTCAGGGTTCATTCGCCAAACTGACTCATGAATGCCCGTGAGAGTGAAGTCAAACAAAAGCTAAACGTTAAGAGTCTTTTGAGCTGAAATACTTCTCTATCAAGATAATCGTTTTAGTATTTAGACCTTATCCTTTGTTCCCGTGACGCTAGTGAGTCTGAAACCTCCTGCACTGGCTCGCTTTCTGTGCCTGTCTTAATCTCGCAGTGATGATGATGACGGTGATAAATTAGTAGTAGTAGTAGTAGTAGTAGTAGTAGTAGTAGTAACAACAAAACAACAACAACAACAATAATAATAATAATAATAATAATAATAATAA
Source organism: Scylla paramamosain (assembly GCF_035594125.1). Lineage (NCBI taxonomy): Eukaryota > Metazoa > Arthropoda > Malacostraca > Decapoda > Portunidae > Scylla > Scylla paramamosain. The sequence goes on along the minus strand of NC_087163.1, from coordinate 25,211,793 downwards.
TAATAATAATAATAATAATAATAATAATAATAATACTAATGGGTCCAACATGAAACGTATGGACCCTTTGATGAAGTTGAGAAGGGATACTCTCTCTCTCTCTCTCTCTCTCTCTCTCTCTCTCTCTCTCTCTCTCTCTCTCTCTCTCTCTCTCTCTCTCTCTCTCTCTTTTTTCCATCCCCAGACAGAATCCCCCAGCACATTATTCCCCTCCCTGCATTTCCCTCGTTGGACACTTTTCTCTCGATTTAATGAGTTTGATGTCGCTATACTATAGAGGCGAAACTGCCCTAAGCCGGTTCTAGGTTAGGTTTGCTGAATTGTTAGAATAGGTTAGCTTACGTGAATGGTTAGGTTATATCAAGTTAATGGTTACAAAAGGTTATGTTAGGTGAGTGGTTTGGTTAGATTAGGTTAATGGTTAAAATAGGTTAGTTAATGATTAAGTTAGGATAGGTTTGGTTAGCTTAGATTAGGTTAGGTTAGATTAGCTTATCCTAGATTAAATTAGGTTAGGTTAGCTTAGTTTAGAGTAGATTAGGGTGAATGGTTAGGTTAGGATAAGTTAAGTGAAGTTAAAAGATGGGTTAGGATAGGTTAGATTGAAGTAGGTTAGGGTAGATTTATTATTACGTTAGGACAAGTTACGAGAGTCTGACGGTTACTTAACAATTAAAATGGGAAAGCATCTTCAGAGTGGAAATCTCCTGAAGGTAATAAAAAAAATAAAAAATCACTACTTTTCACTTCTCTTACCTCATCGTTTTCTTCGTAAGGCGTGAACGGCGGCGGTCCAGCAGGAAGAAACGCGGGGGACGAGGAACTCATGAACACCTGGCCTCTAGTTACCGACCAGCCCTATTTCGACCCCAGCATGTCCACTACCCTTACCGCCCACGTGGGGAGACGCGCCGAGCTCCACTGTCGCGTCCACTCCATTGGGAACAGAACGGTGAGTCAGCATAAGAACATAGGTAAGAAAATAAGGGAAGCTGCAAGAAGCCATCAGGCCCACACGTGGCAGTCCCTATAAATTGGTTTGTTTGCTTGTGTGTGTGTGTGTGTGTGTGTGTGTGTGTGTGTGTGTGTGTGTGTGTGTGTGTGTGTGTGTGTGTGTGCGCGCGCGGGTTTGCAATTATGTTGGTCATTAAAATCTTGTCTACTATGTTACCTGTCACAAACTCAGTGTGTACGCAGCAGGCTCAGGTAACGAACGGGTCACCTGTAATTAAGTCACATCGGTCTGACAGTTTCGACGACTCAAATTCGTTTATGGCAGGTGAGAGAGAGAGAGAGAGAGAGAGAGAGAGAGAGAGAGAGAGAGAGAGAGAGAGAGAGAGAGAGAGAGAGAGAGAGAGAGAGTATAGCATATACGTACCTTAACTAACATGTCCTGAAATATACATATTCACACACACACACACACACACACACACACACACACACACACACACACACACACACACACACACACACACACACACACACACACACACACACACACACACACACACACACACACACACACACACACAAACAAACTTAACAAACAAAAACAACAACATACTCGTACGTGAATCACACACATCTTACCTTCCTTTTCTCCTCCGTCTCTTCGTTACTTTACTCAGGTGTCGTGGATACGAGGGCGCGACCTGAGGATCCTGACTGTGGGGCGCTACACATACACCACGGACCTGCGCTACGAGGTGCTGCACCAGGACGGCACGAACCAGTGGACGCTGAGAATCAGGTCCGCTCAGCCGCGCGACCAGGGCACCTACGAGTGTCAGATTAGCACCAAACCTGTCAAGGCGTTCACCGTGTTCCTCAAAGTGCTCGGTGAGGAGAGAGAGAGAGAGAGAGAGAGAGAGAGAGAGAGAGAGAGAGAGAGAGAGAGAGAGAGAGAGAGAGAGAGAGAGAGAGAGAGAGTATACTTTGACTCCAATTCTTCATCCTGCAGAGCCTCGAGGGGAAATCCTAGGCTCCCCGGACCTGTACGTGCAGAAGGCTAGCATGATCAACTTGACCTGCATCCTACACAACCTGCCCGAGCCGCCTGCGTACGTGTTCTGGTACCATGGGAATAAGGTACTACTACTACTACTACTACTACTACTACGACTACGACTACAGTACTACTACGACCACTACAACTAAACATCTTACTTTAAATTACCTAGTATAGCTTATTACATACCTTCATGTAAAAGCTGAACCCTTTCACATCTGTCTTTAATCCTCCATTCTGGGACATTCCCTATACTTCCACAGGCACCTCCAAACATTTTAACAGCAAAAAACAGCAAAACCTCTGCTTTCCCATCCCAATCTTTCTTTTATATGCTTATAAAGATATTGTTAGTGCTGTATATCGTTGCATATTAATGTGAAAGGGTTAAAGATCAGTTTTTTCTTCCTTATATTTTTGTACTTCCTGTTTTGCTCTTCTCAGGATATAAGATACAGCAGCGGTCGCGGTGGCGTGGCAGTGTTGGTGGAGAAGGGCCCGAGCACGACCACCAGCCACCTGCTCATCTCCTCCGCCACGCTGCAGGACGCGGGCCGCTACACTTGTTCGTCGGCCGGCCTCAGCCCCACCTCCGTCAGAGTTCACGTGCTCGACGGTAACCACGAGGACCCGAGGCGCAAGACGAGGCGGCCAGGAGGAACACTAATGATATTTAAGCCTTGAGTTCTGGGGTTCTCTGGGCTTTTCATTCACAAACATTCACACACACACACACACACACACACACACACACACACACACACACACACACACACACACACACACACACACACACACACACACACACACACACACACACACACACACACACGCGCGCGCGCGAATTTGTATTTGTGATTTGACATTTTTTGTACTATGAAGTATTTTGTGTAATTGTTATATTTAAGAGAGAGAGAGAGAGAGAGAGAGAGAGAGAGAGAGAGAGAGAGAGAGAGAGAGAGAGAGAGAGAGAGAGAGAGAGATAATGTCCTTTGATCAACAGGGGAAGAACCGGCGGCCATGCAGAAGAACAGCTCAGCAGCATTACCGTCCCCACTAGGTATGCCCTCACACACACACACACACACACACACACAGACGGTACAAAGAGCAGCTACAAGATCACTATCAAAAAAGAAAACCAGAGAAATTATGCTTACTTAAACTGCTAGAAAGAAGAAAAAGGGGACATATAATTATAATGTAGAAATGTGTGACCAAAAAAAAAAAAGGGGATGTGCAGAAAGAAATATATTTTTGCAAATACGCACAACAATAAATGGGATGAATACATTGAAAGAGGAAGTGACGTGTGTGTGCTAACCTGATTACCCTTACATACATACACGATACGATCTTTTAACTAACATCAAAAGACGAGATTCAATCATGTAACAATACAGGTAGGTACACACACACACACACACACACACACACACACACACACACACACACACACACACACACACACACACACACACACACACACACACACACCTAGTTTATCATAACTTGCGCTTTCTCTTCTGACAGACGGACGGGCAGCAATGAGCAACAGCAGCGCCGTGGTGAGTGGCGCCACCAGGACAGTAAAGGCGGAGGCGGTGACCTTAGCCCTGGTGCTGGTGCCTGCGTGGTTACAGGTGAGGCGCGCACACACACACACACACACACACACACACACACACACACACACACACACACACACACACACACACACACACACACACACACACACACACACACACACACATTACAGTTCGTACCCTTGTCGTGTCGTTGCTTATCTTTTAACTTAATGGTCTGAAAGCACGTACATACTTTTTTTTTTTTTTTACTTTTGAAATCCACATGCATGTTTTAGTTGGTTACCAGAAAATTCATTCTTTAAATTATAATAATAAAAATGCCTTGTAATGTGAGTATGTAGCGCGTACGCACGTATGTCTTTTTTGTTTTTCTTTTTCTTTTTATTTCACTTATTTTTTTCTTGGATGGCAGAATTTGAAATGGAGTCGAAAAAAAATACAGGATGAAAGTTTATGCATCACAGCTTTACCTTTTCAGCGTAGACTCTTTCAACTCTTAACTCGAAAGTCAAAGCCAGTGTACGAGTATATGCCGACGCAAATAACTTCAAGGGGAAACTTATTTAGGATTTAAGGAAAACTGTGTCCTGATTTCCACCCAACAACACTGTGTTTGAATAACGGCGTGTAATCAGCACGAGTTATGACAGCTGTGACATTTCGGAACTCATATCTTCAGAGTCGAATTATTGGTTTATTACATACGTAGTGCCTGTGTGTTGCATTAAAGGGGCTCGCGAACATTATTACTACACTACTGGAGCAACACTACTAGCGACGGTGTCAATATGTGTGAAGTAATGGTGGGTGTGTAATGGTTTTGTTTTGTTCAGCCTATTGGTTTTAAATATCGAGGGCGCCCATTAGTATTGATATTGAGTGTTCGTGTGTGTCTTTGTGTGTGTGTGTGTGTGTGTGTGTAAGTAAGTGAATATTTATTGCTCTTGATAGGTCGTAAGTACTTGTCCGAATAATTACATGGATTAGCGAAGGTCCGTTGAGTCTCGCCTCCATGACAGACGTCCTGCGTAATTGTTGTGGATGCTTATCCCCACACACACACAAATAAAATAAATAAATAAATAATAAAAAATAAACTATATAAAACAAAATCCGTATGGGTGTGTGTAGCGGGGAGGAGTGTCAGTAATCGTTCACTCAATTGTCTGTCCAGCTGCGAGGGTGCTGACTGCTGGTGTCGGTGAGTGTCGCTGCCGTGCGGGGGTCTAGCGCTACACAGCCATTGCCACTCCTCGCCCCGCCTGTGATCCGAGCATGCTGGGAGGGCAGAGCGGCGGACCTCACTGCTCTTGCCGGCCAGCCCAGGTATCGTCTGACAGCACGCGGCACCAGCCATCCTCGCAGCTTTGTGGGGTGAGTCAAGCACGTGGTTCAGACTCTTAATTGCTGTGGGTTCTCTGTTGCAGGTTGATAATTCCGCATGATATCGTTGTAGTGGAAAAATCTGGCGGACAGGTTTAAATGGTTACCTGTTGATGTTCGTGTTCTAAGAGCCTGATTATTTTACAGGTGTTCGTGAAGGTGTGGCACGGTGAATCAAGCACACCTGTCACCACCTGTCTCGGGAAGGTTCACCCGGGGACGCCAGCAGCACTTCGTCTTTTGTATGTACACGATCGGCGGGATGAGAAATTCTTGTATTGAACTTATTATTACAGTGGACTCACTCTAACTAGATTCGTAGATATCACGTAGTGCGTATTTTGTCACCACTAACTCATTTCGTAGGTAACTAACCATTCTGTAGATGCTGTACAAGTTGTTTAACCCATTTCTCACACACCGTTAGGTACTACGACGCGAGGTACTACTAAAATGAAAGTGATAGGTCTTGTGAGCGGGTCCTCTCTTGCAGCACACGCGTGGGAGACAAAAATATGCGGGGATGCTGCAGCCTGTAGAATATAATTTGTTCTGAGTTCATAATTGGTCCCGAGTCTAATGAGGTAGTGGTGAGGTGGATCAGACGGCGCTTGGCAGAAAAGTGGCGAGGCTTGACAGATAAACAATATCAGTGTTCGCTAATTAATCTCAGTAGTCAAGCATTTTGGAGTGAGTTTATCTGTATTACTTTTCTACATGTTCGTTTGACTGTTGAAGTTTGTACAAAGGTAGCTTTGATAACGCGATATAAGGAGTGGACGCCTTACATTTACGCGGGCGTTTCATTTGATCCTATGTATACATTCACATACACACGTCTATATAAATGTTACTGTTGTTTTCGCATGTATTATTTTCATTACATGTTTCGTGTTTTGACAATATTAGCTTGACTTCGCGCTTGGTGGGGAAAGTAAAGTGTTGTCAAAATACTGTGAGATCTTCAAACTGGAAATACTCTAGTGTAACGCAGCAGTGCGGAAAGAAAGAAAAAAAATATATATATATTCCTCACTCACCCGGCTCTGCATAAAACAGGATGCACCTCTGAACCTATTTGCTTTACCTGACGTGTGTGTGTGTGTGTGTGTGTGTGTGTGTGTGTGTGTGTGTGTGTGTCGTTCTTGTAATCTTAAGTTGCCATTCACGTTCAGCACCCAGCACTTCCCTCACCATTGTCGTGTACCTTGAGTTGAATCATCCCACGTGCACATTTCCGTCGTAAGATAATAGTATAAAGTTTACCACACCACGCAATATTTCTCAAAACCACCACATTATAAAGACAAGAGGAAGCTTAAAAATAACATATACTAAAATTTACGTTTATTTCAGTATAAAAAATATAGATGACTACAACATATACGAAAGTGATCAGTACAGCTACATATGACAAACACAAACAGAGAGACTGGCTTTCGGTGTCCGGCACATCACTTGTTTCCTTAGCCCTGGAAGTTTTCCTCGCAGAAGGTGACGTACAGGAAGTGATCTGTGTTGGCGTGGTTGTGGTACAGGCTGGCCAAGGTGCAGGTGACAGGCGCCAGGGTGTTGCCGATGAAGAAAATGATGGAGTGGCGGGGATTCACCTCAATCCGGGTTCTTAGCGCGAGGTGCAGCTGTGCCAGGCTCATGTGTCCTGGGGCACTCACCCGCAGTTCCTGGTAGGTCCCCACGCGGCACCTGCCAGGGGGAGACACGATGACTCAGTATTATGGTTCCCTTGTTGATACTATTGCTATCCATGCAGGTTACAAGGTGGTGGTTAAACTGCATATCATTCTTTGGTCCGTATTCAGAAACGCTTTGCTCTCACTATAAGTATTTTCAAAGATCACAGAGACGATTAACCAGGTTCTCTAGAGTGTTTCTCTTGTTAGTAATGCAGAAATCTTGTTAATCTGTCATTAGTACCATAAAAAACACCATGAAAACAGTGTAACGTCAACTAGTGCCTTTTGAATGTAGAGGAGGTGCGGTGCAGAAGTGTTTCAGAATAAAGTCCTTTTCTTTTGTCTGACGTGTCCAGAGATTTAGTGTAAGTTATCCAGTGATGGGTAAGCTCGTTCTTTCTTGCCTCACGTGTCCACAGATGTACTACTTAGGCTGGTGTGATGACGTGGACGACGTGTACCAGTGGCGCGTAGAACATCCCTCCTTAACTCCAGTTTTGATGCTGATAAGAAAATGCGTACATATTCTGGGTGTTTGGGAGAGGAGCACTTGTGTGATTCATCCCGTGTCACTGAATATGAGATAAGCACGATACTAAGGAACTGTGTGTCATTCTCTTCACTCGCCTCGGTTCGGATACTAACTAAGATCTAAAGTGGATTTTTCTTCCTTATTCATGCTCATAGCAACAATGAGTGGTATCAAGTGTCAGTATTTATTGTGTTTTTTTGGTGACGCGTGATCGGCTCTGTTCTTGGGATGAAAACATTTATGTTCATGCTTGTAGTAGTGCGAGGCAGAGAAGTCACAGTGATATCATACAGTCATAGATCTTCAGATATCGGGCTTTAATGATCTCGATATCGCAAAACGTGAATCAGAAAACGCGAAACTTAAACTTACAGAACCTAGTATAAAAAATCGTCATGGGCGGCAGAGGATTTATCTTTTCACCGCCACAATGGTGGCATCCCGTTATCTTGCCTGCTGGCTTTTAGCTTCTCTACGAATGTAGTTGGACTCTAATCCGACTCTTACGGCAAGACAGCTGAAGGGAAGCACTGGGGATGTCACCCTCTTGGTTGTGAAAAAATAATTCCTCACTGCCTCCCTTGACGAATTTTCGTGCGAGGTTTTGCAGGTTTCGCGTTTTTTTATTTAAATGTTTTGCGACATCGACATCATTCAAGCCCGCCATGTAAAAATCTATGATTGAATGATATCACCGTGACTTGTCTGCCCCACTTTCATCACCACAAACACCACAAAATGGACAGAACAAAATATGTTTCACTCCGAGAAAAAAAGACCGATTGCACGTTACCAAAGGTACAATGAATGCTGACACTGATGTTTGATATAAGTCATTGTTGCTATGGGCGTCAGTGAGGAGGAGAGATGCATTTGAGATACCAATAAGTCAATTTGTCCCAGACCATTTTATATGCTTGCTGAGAGGCCCTAAGTAAAATGCGCTCCCCGAGGAGCGTGTACCACAGCAACGCAAGATCGGCGTTTGCTTACTGTATATAAGTATTCCCTGGACACACGAAAGAGTATAAAGCCACACTCAAATAGTCCATATATATATTTTACTCCATGTTCACTTGACCTCAAATCTTCTTCCCTCACATCCCTCCCTTACTGCACTGACGTGTAATTTATGAGCCGACACCCTTCCCCCACAGCCACATCAGAGGTGGCCTACCCCGCCACACCATAAGCACCTCAAGACGCTCAGTCAGTAAAGTTTGCTTCTTCAGTGGATTGGATTTCAGATTTGCAACAAGTCTGAATGTCTATCGGGGTGTGTGAAATCCCTTGCTACAGGTCTCGTGTGTGTGTGTGTGTGTGAGAGAGAGAGAGAGAGAGAGAGAGAGAGAGAGAGAGAGAGAGAGAGAGAGAGAGAGAGAGAGAGAATATGAGGGGGACATGGATATCTGTGGCGTGTGGTATGCGTTAGTAATGGACTAAGTGACAGTACAAGGAAGCGTAGGTGGGGAGGAGAAGAGGTGGAAATCTGTTAAATTGAATATACCAGATATGACAGAATCGCTATAATTCGAGGCCTGAAGCTACATCCAGACTGCTGAAATGGAAATACTATGTGTAGTCAGGTCATTACCCCGCCCTTCATCTCGACCTCACTGCTTCTCTCCACCTGCCACCCCTCCTCCTTCTCCTCTCCCTATTCCCTTGCCCCCTCCTTCTCCTCCTCCTCCTCCTCCTCTCCCTATTCCCTTGTCCCCTCCTCCTCCCATCCACTGTTCCACCCACCCATTACCCAAAGAGGGCAGACCACGTTCAGATTCAGAGACACCCATCCCACTTTCTTCCGTTCATCATACTTTCGATATTCATTGAAAAAGTGAAATATTTTGCATTATCCCCATCACAAGTAGTATCATATGATAATAATAATAATAGTTTGACACCCACAGCAAGCACAGCCGAAGCCGTTCGAATGATTGGGTGTGGAGGGACAAGTCACCTATTAGAGGGGAGAAACCAGCCATAAGAGGTCCGGAAGCCATTATCCCTACCAACACAGTATCCCCGAGCCTTATTCTCTCTCAACTCTCAGGTTCACGGTCAGCGAATGCACGTGAGCATGTGGGAGGGGAGAGTGATATCACGTGCGTGGGCAAATACCGAGACGTTTCACACTTGGCCTTGGTGGATGCCACGTGTTGGGCATGTATGTCCGTCTGGCTTAGCGACCTAAATACCATATTCACTCTCACATACAAGTAACACTCCTGTTTGTCTACTAGTTTCGTTTCCCTTGAATAACTCGAAATTTCACCGCGAGCAGCAATGGCAGGAGCGTGTACAGGATAGCACAGCCTCGACTCTGCCATGACCCTGCAACCTCGAACAAATAATCAATCGGCCACGTAGTCTGCAACAACGGGCTATTCTGTTGTCGCCCCGGATCTCCGAGACCGAGCGCTGTCTAGTTATGTAAGTACCACGTGAGAAATCCTTCTCATGTGTGACTGAACAAGAAGCATACTCACTGCGCGGCGCGGCCCAGCACGACGGGCACGTTGCCTGGCTGGTGGCGCTTCATGCGGCGAGCTAGCCCTTTCCTCTCCTCCACCGTGTGCTGGTCCGAGAACTCCCATCGTCTGCTGTATCCCTTCATCCTTGTCAACAGTTTTCTTCTTGGATGTTTCACTTGACGTTCACTTTTCACTAGACTCTCCCTTTGTGGCTTTGAGACAGGATCTGCGAGTCGCCCTGGTAATCAGTGTGAGGCGCGACAGGTGACTGAGATGGCTAGGCCTTAACTGTATGAGGCGACCAATCCACCAGAGACGGTTTATCTCGGTCATGCTCTCGGCGCTCCGTGACTGTCACATGAATCCCCGTGCCTCCCCATTCCACGCTGAGGTAGTTGTCATCTTGGCCTAAAGTTACTATTCAAAGCTAGGCGCACTTTATATTTATTGAAAAGCTACGTATTTATTTAAAATCACTTTGCTTGTTGCTGGTCTGATTTTTTTTTTTTATTCCTGGCTACGTTCTTACGTCCATGTGACAGGACCATTAGACTATCTCATCTTCCATATCTATCAGGTGCCCTCCACTCCCATTTATATTATGTTTCTCATTTTCTTGCAACACCTGGTAGTACCTCGCTACATATCTCCAACCTTTCTATTCAACTAAACAAACCTTTTTCCCTCTCCCAGTATTTCTTAGGCACAAGTTCTGATTTTTCCAAAATTTACTTCTGTATCTCCTGGCTGGTGCTGTCTGTGCAGCTGTGTGATGTATGGGGTATCGAGTGACAGACAGAGATGATGCTCTGTTGCGGTCTCCACGTTCCGAAACAGAAGTCTATTTTTTCTCTCTTTCACTATTTTCTTGTCACTTTACTCCCCACATGTGTTGCATCAGGAAAAATCAAACAGCCTTGTTAAATGAAGTGTTTTGTTATGAAACTGAGTTACAATAATCTAATGTACAATACCATAGTAATAACCTAAATATAAGCACAAATTGGACACTGTGCTCAAAGCTTGGTGGATTTGAAATAGGTATTTGATGGAGTAAAGGAACAACATTCACTCTGGGCATTCATTCACCTCGGCCGCCCACACTGCCTCGCCGGGCCTTGTAGGGAGGACAGGAGTCGTAAGCAAAATTGTGATTCCTAGTACTGATAGTCACAGGTGGAGTTACTTTATCTGTTACGGCACTTTTTTTTTTATTTTTAAAGAAATAAACATCCTTTTGCATTCAAGACCTGTTGATTAAAAATATTAGGTACAAAATTTCTTTATATTTTAAAAACTACTTATGGTTTTGTTTGTCTTGATAACGTGTGCCACGTGTTAAATGACTTTTTAGCATAGACAGATGCTGTGGGGCACAACGGAGCTTGTAATGTGAGGCCACAATAAAGAATGTAATGCAGTGGGCATTGTGGTGGTCTTTAATGGTAACTTGAATTATGTAATTACGTAAATTCCCCATCTTTGCTCTTAATTTTAACTTTTAAACTATTACTTTTGATAACACAATAAAATCACCCCAGGTCTTATGACCCTCAAATGGCAAGGTTGTTTTTCTTTCATAGAATGGTGCTGTGAAAGGTTCGAGTAACAGCCGGAGAGTGGATCAAGGCTGTCACTCCTGTTGCCTGGGCACTGGGACGGATCTCTGGATTCAACATAATCGAATGCTACTCGGTAAACGGTTTCTTTACTCCAAAGTAATTTTACAGTATGTGAACACGACACATTGTTAAGGATTTTATTCACCAATTGCTTGGTGTGCCACTCCCTTGTTCATTGTATGCATAAATCAACAATGGCTTATTTAATTTAGGTTAAAATCAATATAATCTTGTGCATTTTATATTTACATCCCTCAAACATTGCGGGTTATTAGGTGCAGTTTTGACTTAGTCATGGGCATGGCCAAGTACACGACCCAGATTGGTGTTTGAAATGGACTACTTAGACTGGTAATTCACTCCACCACTGTGATATCATTGTGATTTAGAAGTGGGAGAGGGTAAAGCCATTCAAGATATTCCACCTCAGGAAAGCTCTCAAGTACCCGTGAGAGGGGGACATGACACCTGCAAGGACGACAAATACCTGACCTGACAATTTTAGTGGCAATGGAAAATTGGGGGAAAATATTTGAATTTTTTAAACCTATCTGAATATTTTATTACTGAACTTAGTGTCCTGAAAGTGGAGGCTGTTGAGAAATGCTCACCAGTGCAATGAGGAGCAGGAGATACCAAACATTCAAGATGGTTGGTAACTTTCGTATAAAATGATTGGGTGGCTTCCTCCAGCCCCCAGCAGCAGCAGCCCACATGAGTCGCCTTACAGTGCATGTTGGAATCCCAGCACGGCAACTCAAAACTGTACAGACATCGCCACTCATACATCACATCTATGCAATACTCAGTCCCATCCACACCAACTATAAGGACACCTTCATAAAATGTTCAATCACACTGATAAAAATGCTTAAGACACCATACACAATATATCAGATGAATAAGACGCATAGACTAATTGTAGAAAAGTAATGTCTCACTTTGCATGTTACAAACTGTTGTGTGATACCAATATACTGTGTCTATAATAACACATTTAGGTACACAATTTTAAACAATGAGACAAAAACATTACTACACTGTATATCACAGTTTAAACCTAATGACCCATTTAGGAATATAATGACAGTCTATCTTTTGACATACATAATACAGATATACAGATAAACAATCATAATCTTCTGATGAATGCTGTCAGCCATTCTAAAATCTGCTGTACTTTTCTAGGAACATGAAGAAAAAAAAAAAAAAATCAAGGGAACAGGAGTACAAATTTCTTTAGCTTGATAATTTTACCAGAAACTGAGTTGTTTACTTTGAATTCTGAATCAGGACCTGCATGTCTCTCCTGCAGTAGGTGTAGCCCAGACAGCCAATCATGAAGTCCGTCTCAAGGAGATAATATTTAAGAGTAATCTTTGGTACAAATTTTAACTAATTAATAAGATGACAGTGTTGTCCATACAATTTATAAATCAAAGTAAGCTTTAACATAATACATAATTCACATACACATGTACAGTGCACCTCCACTAAAGTTGGCCAAGTAGCAATCCTCTGTGCTCTGTATTTCAAAACAGAGTGAGATCCTTGGCCTATGGCACCAGATAGAACATGTCACATCTTTGACTTGGATATGATATGTCTACAATGACCTCTCAGTCATTTTTCTCTGGTTACCTACTGTGATGAGTCTGATATAGTGGAGTTTCACTGTACATTTGTCACATGTCCATCACCCATGGGATTATTGGTAAATAAGGACCGACAGTTACAGTAAAACCTCACTTCGGCAGAAATGGGACATTTTCCGTTAAAATGAAAGGCCATGATTCAATATTATACTTTGCCTTCTTGAAAATTTTTTTTCTTATTCATATATGGCATGTTACATAAATGCCTTTGACCAAAAAATATTTTATTTTTGATGGATATTAATGAGACAGTCCTGACCTGCCTTAGATTATGTAAATGAAACATCTAAGGTAGAGAAGAAGAAATGCTTTAGTGTAAAGCATACAATACAACGTAAGTGTTTGGTCAAGTAACTGGAACAAACATGTCGAAGAACATTAACCTCCACAAGCTACAGGACAAGTCCTTGGTATGGCAGTTGTCCAGTAAGATCCCTCCCAAACAATCTTTGGCATAAGATCAGTATTACTATATTACAGTCTGATAAAATAGGGTTTAACTGTATTATGTCTGCCTTTATACAAAGTTCTTGGCATGTGACAACTTCCTTCAATGAAAATTTGTATTGTAAACACTGATAAGGTATATATCAAGCTAGAGATAGTGTAGACAATTAAGTCTCTTCTATGTTGGTACCACTAGCTGACCTCTCCATTCTGAATACTGGACAAGAAGGGAAAGGAGACAGAAACCTAGATAAAAGATGAACAATCTACATATTATAGGTTATAACATACCAGAATATCTATGCTTAGAGCACAAAGTTCTGCTGAGGGAACCAACAGCTGTGGTACATTTGTCATCTCCATGTTAAGGTGTTTCCCGTATCTACAGATTTACTCCTGAGCCATCCATGTAACTATTTATATACAGACAAAGCTTGATCTGATTCAGGTGACCTTAACCCTTGGGCTCTTCAGCTTGATGCCAACATATATGACTTGCTTAAAGAATCATATTACTTTTTTGGGATGTATAAAATCACACTGAATGGCTTGTGTTGAATGGTTCCTACTACATGTAATCCTACATTTTACACACAAAAGATACTGGTAGAAAAGCACACTGACAAAATGAGACACACTACATTTCCCTAATTACCTCCTACCAACTAGCCAAAATAAAGTCTTAACAATACACTGGACTAGAATGGGCAATTTCGTCCTCGCTGTTTGGAGACTGGGATCATCCATTTTTGAGCCTGCAAGGATTACAATAAGGCCTACTTTCTTGGCTTCTTCACGCACACAAAAAAGAGCATAGGCCTTATTTATAACGTATCCAAGGACCAAAATTGTGCATCTTGTCAAGGTGAACCAATGTGATGAATCTTCCCTTCTATTCATATGCACACAGGGGAGACCTACTGGTGGGTGTGTGTGTACATCTTGGCACAGAGAGAGACGCAGCCGTACTCCTGCATCAAACTTACGAGTGCACTGTAGGAGGAGGTGGTGGAAGATGGCAGCAGCCAGACAACATGCTGCTTGCCTGCATGTTATGCAAAACTAACAAAATGCATAACAGAAATCTTGCATGTATCTATGTATGTATGTATAATGCAACACTGTTAAGGAAGATAACTGAAATATGTACATTTGTGCTAGTGTATAGCTTGAGGTCCCTAAATCCAAAGTTCTGAAACATAACCAGCTTTAAAACTAATCAAACTATACAAATGATAAATAAATAAAATAAACAAATTATAATTTTCCTAAGGAACATCATCTTGGATGACTCACTTTTCAATACAATGTCTGGTTCAATAACCAACATCACCAATTCTTAGACTGTGTCTTGACTAAATTCACAGGCAGTTGCTATTCATCCTAATTCATATAAAAAATATCACCTGCTAAGATTCAGATCTAGCTTCCTATTTTCAGCTCCATTTCTTTTATTTCCTTGATTCATCTGAATTAATTTGAATTAAATGATGTTAGCTAACTGACTGAAATTCTGGAGGGAAGTCACAAGCACAATACTAACCATGATGACTGTCTAAAAGTAACATTGTAGAACTCTTAAACAGGGGAATACTCAAAATGCCTTTGTACTCATCAGAACAGAACTGCACGTGCCACACACCCTCACACCCGGCGAGACTGTGAAGCTCCTGGGATGGTAATTCCAGATTTACACCATTTCTGTTTTATGACATTTCCTCCAAGTCCTTAGCAAAAGATATCCATGTACTTTTTTTTCAGACAGGCAGATTTCCTGATTGCAAAATCAAACTATTAATCTTCACAAAATCACAAAATGACGCATATAATTTTGTTAATACATATGACTGACATACAGGCAATGAGTTTATGCATGGTAGTTATTGTACAACTGGCTTCTTGTAACAAAGAATGGAAGCGTGATACCTTTCCTATATGTAATTACTGTATATGTATGTATATATACAAAAAGACTTGAGGGAACTCATGTACAGGGCATTAATTGTAAAAATGGCAACTCTGGAGAATTACTTCAGCAAGTAGATTGTGAGCATGGAACACATTACACAGTCACACTAGCTTGCCCAGCCACACCAGCACAGGCCACACCACAGACCACAGACCCCAGGCTACTGGTCAGCCCACCACATGGTGCCCCCCCGTCTCACACCTGGTGCACCAGTGGACTACCAATAGTTCAATATGGTTTCTTTGGCTATAAGAAGTGCAAAGGTTAATGCCTTCAATTGGTCTCTGTTCAGCTGAGGCCTTCAGTGCCAGCCTCTCACTACCCAGCAAACATTTCTTGTGCTACACTGATAGCAGATGTCTACTACCATAAGAATTCTAGTTCCTGTATCAAGTATTTTATTCATTTGTCCGTGAGGAGCAAGGTTTCAGACTTCTCCACACTCTTAGTTGCTGCTTGACATGTCACACACATCTTCCTCTCAATTACAGACTTGCTCACTCATCTAGACTATTTTGAAACCAGAAAATCCAATCTAAAAGATGAATTTCTATGGCTGCACTTGCCAATCTCATCATAAATCAGTAAAATATATATTTGTATGTATCATATGGAGTCTGTGTTGGCCGTTTGGCACACGATGAGTCAGGGTGAGGGGAGGCTGGAGCCCCATGCAGGTCCCACGTTCCTCAGCCTCACACAAAGTTGTTGCTGCCATTTGTGAGAGGCTCCAGTGACTGCAAATATTGAAGGAATGTAAGTCATCTTAAAACTCATCATAGATAATTAAATACTAACATTTTTGGTCATTTTCTGTAAAGATATTGTTAGTCAATAAATTCAAAGCAACATAAAAAAAATTGGCAAGAATATTTTAATAACTATCCTACTACAGTTAACTCAGAGAGAATCAGAAAAAAATTCTTGGAAAAAGATTGAAACATGAATTTACTGAAAGAAATGTGAAACAGACAGGCTAAATATTTTGGCTGTGATAATGTGAATATTAAGATAATTGTAAAACAATACAAATAAATCAAATACATCACCACAATTATCCAACAAGTGACACCACAAGCCCATCACGACAGACACCCCACAACAACAAGCCTACACACACTTGTACTTTCCTGCCTTGACAGAACAAACAAATGGAGTGAAAAGAATGGACCTGCTTACCATAATCAAACACAAACAGAATCATGCATGATATATGCTAGATGATTCAAGACGAGTCTACAGCTAGTAAATTGTTATATAGGTACATGGTATACACATACAGGCTATGTCACTACTTTTAATTGGTATCAATATTCTCTAATAAAACTACACTAGTCTTGGAAGTCATTTTATATATGTATTTTTTTTTTTATCACATTATTAGAAAACTTGAGAAGCAACTAAACTGTGGAACATTTAAAAAATGTATTGTCTGTTTACTGCCATGGCAGTCACCCACTTTTCCTCTCCCATGTCCTTTATTCAATGCCTCTATTTTTAATTCCAAGACTTTCACCTAAGCAGCAATTAGATAAATGCACAATAATGACACACATTTATTTACACAAATTTTTCTATTTAGTATTGCATAAAAACATTATTTACTTTCTTTTCCTGTTATCAATAAATACACAGGATTTAACCATGAGCCTGGTAACCCAAATTTCCTGAATTAAAATGGTTAATTTCATGACAGCATCCCATTAACATCAACTAACTGAAACATCACAGTAGCTACTTGATCAAGTGATGTGCTGAACAATGTGAATGACTCATCATAAAGAACTGCACTGTCATTTGTATTTTGTCTCCTTTATGATATAACAAACAGTATTTATGCAGCCATCACTGCACCTGATGGAATGATTGAATAAAGTTGATCAAATGTGTTAGCAAGTGTCAAAATCAACAATATACAGATCAAGATTGTCACAACAGAATGCAAACAAGCATGCACTACATGCAAAAGCAGAACCACAATGTACCTTTGGTGTGGCTTACCGTCATTAAAATTTGAGCGTGTTAACCATTGGCTCACAAAGGCCCTAAGGATGGGAGGTGGAGAAGGTGCATTAGTGCGGGAGACATGTGCTCAGTGTGACTAAAGGCATCTGAATAAATTGGTTAGTGAAAAAAACAGAACAGTGACCAGACACTCCAAACCACCAATGCCTCATTTACTTGTAGCAGCTGTTCAGTGCATGGGACCAGTTACCAAGAGTAACAATGTGAATTATGCTTCATAACCATAACTAATTAAACTGATCATGTACTGACTCTAGCTCCAGTATAACCAACTTACACTCTGTGTTAATTTCACCACTTGTATAGTGACTACAATGGGTTCTCTATATCACTGTATTTGAAATACTGCTTTACTGGTTATTACTACATACAGTATGAGCTGGGATACTGGGAATTATATACTGGATTTACTAGTTAATATATTCAAACTTTGCTGTGTAGAGGCAACTGAATACCACAAGTAATAATTGAAACATTGACTTGACAGCATCACGAAGCTTTACTCTTCATACTGATGATAACACTTGTGGACAGATACATTGCTTAATCATTGCCCATGCAAAAAGTTTCCCATCTAGATTAAGAACTTTTCTCCCAAGTAAGATTTTAATACATTAATAAATTTTCAGTAAGGTCCAGAGGTGCTGTGCCAAGATGAGGCCTTGGTGTGGATGCTGTTGAGACATTCCTCAGATGCTCAACTTGAGGGCAGCAATGAGAAAAGATGCACTGTAGGTTATTGTGTGAGTGGCACAAAGAATTGCTTATGCATATGTGAAGAAAGTTCAAATTTGTTCTCAAGTCACTTCAGAGAAATCAGTGAGCCCAGCCAAAGAAGTGAAGAAAGTATGTTGTCAAATCTGTTCTCATTACTTGAAACCAAAGACTAATTTTTTGCATAAAAGTTGATTATTTTCATAAATATTGAATTCTTGTACAACTTTGGGGCATTGAACTCTTTGGTATACAGACAAAAGATTGAAAGCTGTCTAGAAATATGACATGCCCACAAAAATCTACTGCTTTACTTATTTGTTACATACAAAGGCTTGGTTACTTTCATGTGTGGAACAAGTGAATGAATACACATTATTAGTAGTAATTAATTTCAGCAAATCTGTGATGCTTGACATGAGAGGAAGAATGATTTTTTTTGGCTGCATGTGCTGTTTGATGGACAAGTCATCCTTATTAGGTATTCATGTATTTCTTATATTTTCAATGACTATAAAGAAATTTTGTAAAAAACACCTGGAGTTTGATGTGTCTTAAAAATAGATGGCTTAAGTACAATACACAAAGTGCGGTCAAAGAGTTCCAAGACAGTTTCCATTTCAAATGAATCAAATTAGTTTCTTAACATGCAGCAGCAGCACAAAGCAAGGAAGTTGCTGATATTGTCAGTGTCATTCAGAAATGTTAATGAATTCCACAATCATACATGCACTGCACCACTTGTTTGTATCAAAGCTCCTCATCCCTGAGCAAAAGCAGCACCAAGTTGAAGTCTGCAAGGACTTCATCAATGTGCTTGTATCACAGATCATCGCTGGTGGCAAGATTTGCATGTATGGCTGTAGTCTGGGAACTTTTGATCACACTTCATGTAAGATTTCTGCCACTGGCATAGCCACTTGATGTGAAGTTAAAAGGATCCAAATGGCAGAAACAAGTTCCTTGATAGAAACTTATGGTGTGAGGAAAGTAGCTGGTGAGAATTAATGTATATGGATGATTGTTAAGTCTAGTAAGAAGGAGTGAACTGTAGAAGTGATGTAGCAATCTTAATATGTTTCATCAACTGGAGATAGAGATGGCAAGAAGGTTATACAATAGCAGAATAGATACTGTAGATGTAAGAGGGTAACCCAATGTACAAAGGGAGGACAAAGTAAAACTGAGGAAAAGAGGAAAGGAGGGAAAGTGAGAGGAATATAAAGTGCAAGTATTAGGTGTGTGGAGAGGAGTAAGTACACACTTGTGATCATCCCACCTTGGTGAGTTCCAAAGAAAAGGTATTGGAGTAGACAGATAGTTAATAATTCTGAGATGACCTTTACAAGCCTGCCAATCAACACACGGAAATGGTGGACATCACCAGTGAGTTGAAGTTAAATGAGGGAACACACCAGCCTAGCCCTGCCTCAAATTATCACCTGCATAGTACTGATACATGAATCAGAGGCCTCTCATCATCCCTTTGAGTTGCCAGGCTGTGCAGGCAGTTGTTGACCATGGCTACACCGTGATCGCATGATACTTACGTCTTCTGGGGAGGTAACGCCGTACTGCCGGTGCTGGTATTGAGGCCCTCCTGAGGTCGCCCGGGAGCAGGCATTGCGCTGCTGCCCAGCCAGGTGGAAGCCGTCCTCAGTGGTGGTCTTCTTGTAAACTGGATTGTCAAAGTTCATGCTGTGCACCGACCGTTTGCGGAAGTACCGGTAGATGACGTATGCAAGCTGCCGGGGCACGTCTGTGTTACTTTTTGCTTCAAGTTTGGCTGAATTTATTGTAAATATTGTCCTGAATAATTAGTAACTATTAACTCTCCCTGTGGCAATACTCACTGCAGACGCCACACACAGCACACCGAGGGCTGCCAGGATGGCAGCGATTGCCACGCTACCCTCATCACTCTCCCCGTCAGTCACACTCTCGTGGGGCGGCGCCTCTTGAACCTCTGTCAGCACTGTGCTGCTCAGCTCCTCTGAAACAATAAACTGGTGTCAGTATCAAAGTAGATGAATTTGGTTTGAATCATTTATGTACAATATATGTTGCCTTTGACCATCGTTGTAAAATGCATCACAAAAAGATCAGTTGTGTAAAATGCTCAAGGTTAACTTTCTTGCAATCAGATGATTCAATGCCAAGTCGATGACTCTTAGGTGGTGACATCTGAGGATAAAGTTATGAAAAACAGGAGAAACTAGTTAAAGCAATGAAACACCTGACTGGCTGAGGAAGTACTGAGGCAACAAGCACAGCATGGGTTAGTGCTTGTTTGCTTAACACTATGACTGCTACAGTTTACCACAACTATAACTAAATGCACAACACTGCTCATAATACACATGCGTTGTGTGTTTAAATGAATTAATCTTTCAGTATGTCAGGATCTTTATCTGTTCACAGACACAATGTTGTAAAGGGAGTTTTTTTCAATGGCGATATTTTCATCTTATGATCACTATTAGTATGACTATCATCATTAATACTCATGAAGCACTGAAGTTTCGTGTACCATTCTCTGCATTTTCAGACAACTGAAAACACGGGTTGAATAATGGGAGAAAGGGGGTACCCCCCCACACACACACAATATTATATATATATATATATATATATATATATATATATATATATATATATATATATATATATATATATATATATATATATATATATATATATATATATATATATATATATATATATATATTCTGATAAATATAACGTTGCATGTGTAAGCAAGGCAAAACAACAATATCCCAGACAATGAAGGTGAAGTGAGGCAGCTGTGAGGCAGGTGACGGGCGCACAGGAATGAGGAGGGGGAAGGGAGAAGGAGGGGATGGGGGATGGGAGAGGTTGGAGCGTGGGGTGAGGATACATGCCGGCGCGCGTGAGATGGGAGCATGCGAGGAGACAACAGGAGGGAATACAGGATATGGAGGTGACGATCAGAATGTAAAGACGTGATGTATGGAGTGGAGGATACAAACACTGGAGGCTGCGCCATTCAGCACGGACACGACACGCATCAGTGCTGGTGACAACACTTCGGGGAAAACAAATGATAATATGTACTACATTTTTGAGCTGGCACAGGACATCTTGCAGGCTGGCTCATCAGTCAGCTGCAGCGCCTCTCGCACCTCCCCAACCCGTCCCGCCCTATGCCTCCCCGCACATTGTCTGATGAAAACAAAGGTCACTGTGTAAAGTAAAAAGTTTAGGCTATCACTTTTATTTTTATTTTTTCCTCTCCCCATATTTTTCTCCCTCGCCTAACGTACTCCTTCAATGAACAGCATTACTTCACCTTTTGCCTCCCTTCGCTTATACACAATCCTCCCTCCTACACTCAATCCTCGGATGCTCGTGTACTGGTGTTTTTCGCGCTTCCTGCACAAAGGCAAGTTTTTGGCAAGCGCGAGACAGGAGCGAGGCGCAGCTGACGGTCAATGGACAAACCACAAGATTACTGTAACTACGAGAATCAACCATGAGAAGAGTGATGGACAACTTCCACCCCTCTCTCTCTCTCTCTCACTCTCTCTCTCTCTCTCTCTCTTCTGCACAACGATTTTCTCTTATCTCCTCTTGTTTCCCCTTCCCTCCCCTTCAGTTCGGTACTCCACGCCTTGTCCCTGGTGGCGGAGGGCTTCACTTGGGCGTCCCTCGCGGCTTACCTTAACGACCCTGGCCAGACCCAGCGGGAGTGAGGGGGAGGAGGACATGAGAGGATGAGAGGAAGGATAAAAGAAGTGGATGATAAAAGAAAATTAATAATGGGGAGAGGAGGAAAGAGGTAGAAAACAAAGAATAGATGGTGAACAATGGGGGGAAGAGAGAGAGAGAGAGAGAGAGAGAGAGAGAGAGAGAGAGAGAGAGAGAGAGAGAGAGAGAGAGAGAGAGAGAGAGAGAGTGAGTGTGTGTGTGTGTGTGTGTGTGTGTGTGAGCTTCAGGCAGGGCTAACGCACAGATGTTGGCTTGCGGCCCAGTTGGCGTGGCTTTTGTGGCCAGCCTACTGCTTGGATGGAAGCGAAAGGGAGCGGAAAAGGACGGCGCTGCAAGGGAGGGAAGGACAGATGGCTACACCGGAGAGTAAGATTATCAACACCGAGTTATGGATAGTGGTGGTGGTAGTAGTGGTGTTGGGTAGTTAAAAGAACAAGCGTCAGGAGTATACTGTTCCAAACTTGTTCCTTCCTTCTCTCTTTCCTCCCGTGTCGCATGCAATGTTTATCTTTTCATTTTTTCCTCTTTCTTTCTCTTCCACCCTCTCTCTTTCTCCCTTGCTCTCGTAACTCCTCTCCTTCCTCCTTATCGCTCCCCTACTACACTTCTTAAATAAATGCACATACATACATACATCATGCGAATATATACATACAAACACATACATAAACATACACACACACATCAAGGCAGGTGGATGTGGAGGATATTCTATTTCCTCCACCGCAGTCTTGCTTCTGCTAGCTCATCTTCCCCGCTGCACACACACACACACACACACACACACAAACCTGACACCAGCTCAGGGATAAATAAATTACTGTGTAAACTCTCCTCTTCTGGGGATGTGAGGGAGGGAGGGAGGGAGGGATTTTCAAACACGAAGCAGGGAGGGAGAAAGAAGACAGATAACGCGTTTGTCGGGTGGGGGTTACATAGCCCATGGTATAAGCTGTCATTGATGAACAAGAGGGGAAAGCGAAGGACTAGAGGTGCCTTGGATGGATGGCTGGCTTGTTTGAAGAGAAGAAGTGATGTATAGCTGGGAAAGAGAGTAAAAGAAGCGGGTGGTGGTGATACAGAAGGGGGAAGGACTAGGGTGGACTGGGATGATAAGAGACTATGCGAGGGAGGAAGAGGGGCGGTACGTTGCGTGGGTGAGTGAGAGGAGTGAGAGGGAAGGGAGATGGGTGAGGGCACAATCTACCTAACCTAACCATCCTTCAAGACAGTTCCCCTCCACGACCACGCCCTGATAACTTCCGAGGACTTGCAGGAAGGGCCCCACGTGCAACCTTCCCATAATCCTCCTACCTTCCTTTTCTTCACTTTTATTTTCTATCTGCTCCCTCTCGCGTTCTTATCCCTCCTTTATCAGTTACTCCTTCCTTCCCTCTTCTCCTTTTCCTATTATCTACTACATGTTCACTCCTTCTTCCTTCTTCTTTTCCTATTATCTACCTTCTCCTTTCTTGCTTTCCCTATCTTCAGCTTATTCAATCTTATTTTCCTATTCTCTTCTATTTTTCTTTTTTCCTATCTTCTGTATCTTCCTTTCCTTCATTTTCTACTATCTTATCATTTTCTTATTCAACCCTATTCCTGATTCTTTGTTATTTTCCCGTCCTCCTCTTTATCCTTTATTTCTCTTCCCTTCTTTCCTTCCTTCTCTCTTTCTCACGTCCCGCCACATCAAGTTAATGCACCAAAACCTTCGGCAAGACGTGAGCAATGAATCCTGACTCCCTTCCCTCACTCCACCGCCCAAAAGCAGCTGGATGTAGGGCGAGTCAGCATATCATCATTTTTGCATCAACCTTCCTTTGTTCCCACCACGCCCCAACAGCCTCCCAATAGCCTCCACTCCTCCGCCACCTCACTGAACCTCACACTAAGTAGATAAGAACTAGTTTGGAGTGAAGGTTATATGATTACGTGTGTGTGTGTGTATATATATGCTTGCTTCATATTGGCCCGTATTCTGAAGCGTTTTGCCCTCTCACCATAATATTTTCAAAGGCTACGTACTTATAGAGATGATCAGGATGGTTCTCAAGTGTGTTTCTCCTGTTGATTGGGTAAAATTCTTGTTCATGTCACTACAACCGTAAAACCGTTCGTGTGAAATCAACTAGAGATTCTTAACTGTGGTGGAAGTGTGACGCAGAAGTGATTCTGAACACGGTCCGTTATCTATACCCTCCACCACTATCACCACCACCTTCCACCACTATCACCACCATTATCACTACCACCTTTTCCCGTTCACTCACACACACCTTTGTCTTCCACCCACGGATGCCTCATTAACACACGTATGCACGCACCTCTGGCTATTGTCGTGTACGTATCATACATTCACATCACGCAACCCACGTACTAACACACACTTGCTGCCTCCTTATGTACGTATTGCCTCTCCCACTGGCACTTCCTCAGCTAATATTTTTTGCCTTCCATGTTTGATCTACACACGTAAGGACTGGAAAAAAATCCTGGCGTTCTTCAGTGTTAGTTCTGACAGAGTTTACATAAGTTCACAATTAGTAGATTTTAAAATACTAACTCAATGAATATATAAAAGTTTTTAATTGACCGGAGCTGTCTTCTCTTCTTTATCAATTTTCATATCTCTCCATTTTTTTTCCATCCTGCTCGTTATCCTCTTCATTTTCCTATAGTTTTCATTAA
Organism: Scylla paramamosain; assembly: GCF_035594125.1. NCBI lineage: Eukaryota > Metazoa > Arthropoda > Malacostraca > Decapoda > Portunidae > Scylla > Scylla paramamosain. The sequence goes on along the minus strand of NC_087163.1, from coordinate 25,187,237 downwards.
TTTCCTCTCTAAAATCCTATAGCTTCTGAATCGCTCTCACTATATTTCCACTCTCACTGTATCTCTATCTTCATATTTCTCCATTTTTTCCATCTTACCCCTTATCCTCTTCATTTTTTCCTATAGTCTTCCTTCATTTCCACTCTAAAATCCTGCAGCATCTGAATCGCTCTCTCTTTCACTCTCACTGTATCTCTCCTCGTCTATACCTTTCCACCGAACACTGCCTCTCCCCCTCTTTCCCTTCCCTGCCTCACTATCTCACACCTTTTCCATTCACATCTAACTATAACCTCTATCTTCCCCCCCCCTCTCTCTATTTTCCCCTCCAAGTAACCCAACACACCCCCTCCTCCATCACTGTCCCGCCTCCCCGCGCACCGACACTTGGCACCAGCAAGTTTCCGCCGCTGTGTGTCTTTCTGCGCATCTCTGTCAGTGGTTGGTCTTGGTAATGGTGCTGTGGTGGTGGTAGTGGTTAAAAAAAAGAAAAAGAAAACGTAGTAATATTAGTTTGTGATTCTCAATTCGTGTGTGTGTGTGTGTGTGTGTGTGTGTGTGTCGTTGGTCATGTAGCGGCAGTTTTGGCAGCGCTGAGATGAAAATTCCTTAAACGTTTATGATATTGCCGGAGTTTTTATTTGTTTTGTTTTCTGAAGCGGTTACGAAATCAACACTTCCGTTCTTTTTTCGTTTTTTTTTTTTAATATAACGGAGATACCAATTCTATTTGTGTTGATGGCTGATTCACTCCCATTATCACTGGAGATCCGCTCCTACACACACACACACCACCACCACCACAACTCCAGTACGTTTCACTCATCACCGTAAAACCGCATTTGTTAAACTGATACATTTGCAAATCAACAGGTACGTTAGTTCAAAGTATCCTTTCAAATTATATAGTAATAATAATGATAATAATAAAGTATTTAGAAACGAGATTTTTAAGTTACTTTATTGGTTAAAATGAGGAAGCAGGGAGGAGGAGGAGGAGGAGGAGGAGGAGGAGGAGGAGGAGGAGGAGGAGGAGGAGGAGGAGAAAGAGGAAAGGGCAAACGTGAGGGCGAGCCAAGACGACGCGGCCAAAAGGGACCCAAACTGAACTACAAAAATGAAAGACAAGGAAGAAAAGTCACAAGATTCTGCAGGTGGAACTTGGCTTAACAACACTGAGGACAACAAGCGCAGTAATAAAACCTCCCTCCCTCCCTCCCTCCCTCTCTCTCTCTCTCTCTCTCTCTCTCTCTCTCTCTCTCTCTCTCTCTGGGCCGTCGCGTGAGGAGGCAAACTGAACAGCTGATGAAAACAACATACGTATAATTTCACCCAAGCTGCTGATTCAGGATAAGAGAGAGAGAGAGAGAGAGAGAGAGAGAGAGAGAGAGAGAGAGAGAGAGAGAGAGAGAGAGAGAGAGAGAGAGAGAGAGAGAGAGAGAGAGAGAGAGAGAGAGAGAGAGTCTTGATGGAAAGGAGCGAGGGAGCACGTCTATGGCAATATTACCACATCCTCTTTCATTACTACCCCTCGCCTCCGCTCCCCTTCCCCGGCTGCCTCCCTCCTGGACGCCCCTGCACCCTTTTGTCGTCCAGGATTCATTAGCACCAAACTTTGCCTAAATGATATCAGGGGACCGTAGACACTAACCTATCCAGAGCCTTTCCTCACCCTCCTGCTGGTACTATTACTACTACTACTACGACTACCGACTGCTACTACTACACTTGGAATGGATTAGGTTAGGGGCGGGCTTGACTGAACTACGTTGGGTAAGACTGGGTTAGGTAAGGTGAGGCAAGGTGAGGTGAGGTAAGTTAGGTAAGGCAAGGCAAGGTAAGGTAACGTAATCTAACAGGTAGTGTAGCTGGAGTGGGTGACCTTCATATGATCCACTACTACTACTACTACTACTACTACTTCAACTGCTATTACAGATATATCTAACACTGTTACCACGATGACGTATTTCAAAACGAGATTACGTCAGGTATCTTAGGAAATAACAAAAAAATAAGCTCTCTCTCTCTTGACTGGAGACATAGTAACTCGAATATCGGTCATTGGAAAAGATCACAGGCACACACACACACACACACACTGAATGAATGGGGATGACAAGACCTTTCGCAATCTCTTTATCTCTGGTTGGTCGCACAAGGTTAAATGTTACGAAGATGGATGAATGGATGAATGGGAGAGGACCAGGAGAAGGGAAGAATGGGCCAAGCCAATGTTTCCGGAAGATAACGTCCTCCCGTCAGTTCCTCGCACACTTCCCGGTCGTGACGTCACTCAGCACACCTGGTGACGTCATAACTTCGCGGCAATGACTCACCTGCGCCGCACTACATCTCTTACTCACACACACACACACACATGGTAATTACACAGCTGATCACAGGTGTGGGTGTCACGGGAACATTCTCTGCTCATCTTTTCTCAACATCGTCTCTCTCTCTCTCTCTCTCTCTCTCTCTCTCTCTCTCTCTCTCTCTCTCTCTCTCTCTCGTTTGCTTCCGGGCACGTACACGCGTCTCACCCTGTTCTCAATTTCCTAGGCCAGTCGGGTAGGAGCTCAAGGTCTTGGCGAAGCATTACAGAGCAGGTGGCCCGAGTTATGCTGGCCTATCAACTTGTGAAGGCTACCTGCTGCACTCTCGCTCAATATTCTTAAACACCTTTACGCCGCACCTCCACTACTTTTAAGAGGCTCTAGTTGAAGTTACCCGGGGTTTAAAGGATGTTTTTACAGTTCTAGTGACAGATCAACAATATTCCTACATTGTTAACTGGAGAAACACTCTTGAGAACAGGAATGATCATCTAAATGGCCTTTGAACGTTGTGGTCAGAGAGCAAAGCGTTTGTAAATACGGACTACATAACAATAAATTAAGGGCAGAAATGATAGTGGTGGTAGGAGTGAGCGAAGCGATATAGGAGAGAGGGATGGTGAGACGCTGGTGGTGGTGATGGTGGTGGTGACGGTGGCATTAGTACTGGTCAGGGATGCTACGTGCTATGCCAGAAAGCCTCCCTGCATTACAATGAGCTCAACACATGGTAGGGCACACTTCCCGTCTCACCTCTTTCTTCCTCAACCAACCCCACCAATCTTACCTCACCTCTTAGAATTCTACACCACACACCATCACCACCACACTCAAACCCCTTCCTCTCCCCTCCCCCTCCATCATCTCAGAAACACATCACCAACCTTCCCTTTCTCCCTTTCTCCTCCCATCACCCCCTCTACACCACCACCACCATGATCCATAACTCACCCCCTACCCACATGACTCCCTCCCTCTCCTCCTCCTTCACCCTGAGTCCACAAACAGCTGGGGGCGCGGCGGTACAGACCTGAGTCCCAAAACGTCACAACCACATTATTGGCCCGCTCAAGAAAAATGGCTTATAAATAGATAATAGTTAGTCTCTCTCTCTCTCTCTCTCTCTCTCTCTCTCTCTCTCTCTCTCTCTCTCTCTCTCTCTCTCTCTCCCTTGAAGTTTCATGCCTGGTTGTGTGTGTGTGTGTGTGTGTGTGTGTGTGTGTGTGTGTGAGAGAGAGAGAGAGAGAGAGAGAGAGAGAGAGAGAGAGAGAGAGAGAGAGAGAGAGAGAGAGAGAGAGAGAGAGAGACACTAATACCCTCTTTATAACTTCCAAATAGTGAACACACGAACGCATTTAATTCAAGCACCACCACCATCACTACCTCAACTCGCGCTAAAGATAACGAGATAAAACTCACCTGTAACCTGCAGTGTCATAGCGTCTAACCTGCACGCACTATGATACAATCCCACGCAAAGTCACGCACACGCAATGCCCGAGATGAAGAAACTGTCGCGCAAAAACTTCCAGAGCAACAGGAAACTTGCGGGTGGAGAGCGAAGCAACACCTCTCTCTCCGACGTCTGTCTACTTACTGACGGCCCGATCTAAGTCGCGCGGGTGCCAGACTCGTTCTTATCTCGTCATTTGCTACCGCCTAGCCGCTGAGCCTCCAAGGTTACGCACTTATCCTTGCCGTACGTCTATCTTTCTCTCAAGACTACCGCGTCCAGGTTTGAGTCACATGGGGTACGGAAAGGAGGAAAAGTGGGAGAGGATTATCTGACAGCGATGTGGACGAATTCCATGGTCGGGAAATAGAACTTCAAACACTCCTATCAGTCTTTCTTTCTCTCTCAGTGGAGGAGCCAAGGTGAAATAAATTACCTGGATAATTGCCGTCGTAAAGGAAAATGTCGCTACTTCTATCTAGGATATATGTTCCCAGAGAGACAAGGTACAGACGCCGTGGTGCAGTGAACCTAACCTCTGCTACCTTCATCTTCTCTTCCTCTATGCGTATACAAGAGGAAGACGAGCAAGTGACATTACAAAAAACACCCAATTATCTCCCGTCAACGATTTCATTAATATACCTAATTTAATGTCTAATCCTCCCCTTTCCTTAAATGTAAACAAGATAAATAAATAAATAAATAAAAAAACACGTCCTTTGTTTTCTCTCACGTTAATTCCCATCCTCTAACACAGTGACCTCTGATATTTGGATGACATGCTCAGATCGCAGTGCTTGCAGAAGATTCCCGTATATGTTAAAATTGCTCCCAAAACTGAAGCCACGTTAAGCGCAGCTGACGCGGGATTTTTTTCTTTTTTTAATTTTCGTTGGGCTTATTCTGAGAAACTGGCTTACTCCGCACCTCTCTCTCTCTCTCTCTCTCCCTCTCTCTCTCAACACGTCATAAGCTTACCCTAATTCCTTCCCTCACCTCACCATTACCAACACCCACCCACCTCCCACTTTCAATCCCCAATTCCCCCTCATCACCGCCCTTTAATCCATCCTTGCACCAAAACCTTCCTCCTCAACACTCACCTAACCCACCTCAACTCCAATTATCCCCCGCTCCCCCCTTTGCTTACTCATTCTAGCGCCTTCTAAACCTACTCCTCCTCCTCCCTTACCCCTCCCTCATTTAAATTCCCCTCGAGGCAGCTGGCAACTTGTACAGGCTTCGCTTACCAAATGCCCGGTTGAACAGACCTTGCCGAGAGGATGAAGATACGGGAAGAGATATGAAATTGAGAAAAAAAAAAAAAAAAGTTAAACATGATTTCAGCTGATAACCTTACG
>NC_087163.1:25159584-25179584 GCF_035594125.1 Scylla paramamosain | reverse complement strand
AAACAGTCGAAATGAGATAAGATAATTTACGAATACAAGACCATGCCATAATCTAGCATGCTGGAACCACAAGTCATGTATACCAAAGAAGCACATGCTTGTCACTCCCAATCGTGCACAATAAACATGCTCGGATGCATAAATCAGTAGCTCATAATTTCAAAGAGAAAATAAGAAACCCAACAGAAACCATATGACATGCAAGCAATATTTACCTTGCACGCAAAATGTATTCCTTTTATTTTCTGTCATATGAACTGGCTACTGAAAGAACTATTTAAAAAAATGTTTTCTCCAACCACTCACAGTTTCTACGTCTTGTGTGATGAAATTCCTAAGCTAGAATTCTTGTCTGTGTGGTGAAATTCTCATATTCCTATGTTTTCACTATTATTTTGTCTAATGTCCTTCACTTCCTTATGGGCTTGGATGCTTATAGTACAGACTCTATTGAGCAAAGGGTTTTCTTCCCTAGATGCCTTTATCTGACAGTAAGTAGACCTGATTTAGGGATAAGCTTCCTCTACAGACACTACCAAACAAGTAAGGAGGTAAGCCACCACATCCCTAAAACTTATATTTCTATTCTGAGCACTGAAATTACAAGGATCCCTGTCTTCAGTGGTGCAATTCCTACACTAAAACTCTTACCTTCTGCAGTGATATTCCTACACTACAAGTACACAACTGGACAATACCTGTGGGGATATTGGGTAATGTAGTAGTAGGTGCAGGCGTGGCAGGGTGGCTCACAGGTCTATGTTGTGAGGTGAGTTCTGAATCTGAGGCAGGCGTTTCAGGCCAACTCACTGGGTTGGGTTGTGAATTGGGTAGTGAATCGGTATGGGCTGTCGTAGCAGGGTGACTCACTGTGCTAGGTTGTGAATCGGGTTGTGAATCGGTAGGGGTCGTTGAGGCAGGGTGACTCACAGGGCTAGGTTGTGAATCGGGTTGTGAATTGCCTTTGGGGTTGGGAAGGAAACACAACATGTTATGGGACAACCACCACCAACTGAAGTCCTCCTTTTGTGAATGGGAAGAGACACACAGGCTTACTGAGAGTTGATCATTTCCATCACCTGAGTTACATGCAGCCAATTTTTTGCACCTTGTGTTAAGATGTTTGTCTTTAAGGTAAAAATTATAACAGATCTCATGCGGCCTTTCAACTCTCTCTCCCATGCCACTAAAGGGATGATCAACAAAGAAAACAAAAACAAAACAAGCAACAGAGAACACTATGTACAAATAAGGACTGGACAAAATTAAGAACAATGTGGTAAACAAACGATGTACTACACAAATGAATAAGACATGCCTGCAGGGTGGTCGTATTTCCTGGTCATGCTAATAATAATAACCATCAGTATATTATGTTTTGGTTGCAGTAGTCATCTTTTCATTAGTTCAACAACCTGCTTCTGTCTTTTAAGAGCTTAACTGTGTAGCATAACTTACAGGGAGTAGCAGCAGGAATCTCCCACACACACATCCTCCACCAGTGTATATTTTCAAGTAGTAACAATATCTTAAGCCATACAACATCCACATTCAACAAAATAAAGAAAATATAATACAGACAAGACAAGCAAGAAATGTAAAATCCCCATCTTATAAACCACACCAAAGCTCCAATAAATATTGAGGTAAGGAAAAGGTGACTTACCTTCACTCTCACAAGTCAATCCGTCTGACATAAGGACCAGGCCATCTGGGCAGGCACAAGTCACTTTACAGGTTGACTCGTTGGTCTGGGGGGCCGGCAGACACAGGTGGGTGCACAGACCATTCAAGGGGGTGCAGTGATTGGTACCATTGGGTTGTCTGTAGCTATGGTACACGTGAACTGTCATTGGTGTCTGCAGAGATACATAGCAATTAGATGGGAAGAAAAGGAAATTCATTATTTTGCTGGACATATAGTAGGTTTGTTAAGGATATAACAAGGGTGACATAAGCAAAATTCTCAGGATCAGTTGTCAGGATAGAACAATAAATAATGGGTTCAACCTTAAAAAATAAGTTGGATTTAAGAGATAGGAAGAAATCAGTTCTCAAACAGAGTGACAGAGGAATGGAATGGACTCGGTGATCAGTATTGAGTTATTAGAGACCTTTAAAAGAAGATAAGATAAATTTATTGATGGAGATAGGTGGAAATAAGTAAGAATGTTTTGTACAGGAACTGCCACATGTAGCCCTGATGGCTTCTTGAAGCTTCCTTTATTTTCTTATGGTCTAAAAGTTAAAGGTAGAAACTGGAGTTATGAAATGTATCCTATAAGCAAGATTCCTAGAAAATAAATCTTAAGGGCATCTGAGTGGTTTGTCCCTCAGCTCACCGCATGTGAAGGAGCTATGGTGCTGATGTTTTTCCCTGTGAATTTGTTTGCTCGGAAGATGGCTTCTCTGCGCCAGTCAGTCCAATACATTGTGTCCTCAAATAGTGTGATGGAGAATGGGTGGGGAAGGTACTCGCTGGAGTGAAGCACGGTCTGAAAAAAAGATAAACGTACAATTGTTACGATGAAATTCTTGTCTGTCATTTTCTTATGCTTCAACAAATTTCTTCACCTCTTTAACCTCTTGATTGCCCCTTGGTACACCTTTCCTTAATTATTAATCACTCTGAGATGTCTTTACTTGTTCTACAGCCCCATCCAATCTTTGAACTGAGAAGAAATTGCAAAATGTATTCTTTTCATAGCTAACTTTCTTGTAGATGCTTCTAAAGACATGCATTCCTTCTGGTGTTGCTAATTGTTTTGTGTCACATTGAAAGGGTTAAAGACTTTGGCTCTCTTGTGAAAAGCACATCTAATAAAGTACATCATACAGGCAACTTTCAATTCACAACTACAGCAGTACTTGTTCCTAAACTTCATATCGACATTCTGGAATTTTTATGCTGCTGATCCATCTTTTTCATCCTATTCAAGATACAAAGTTCCAAGGTCTTACCCTGCGATTTGATCCATCAAAGTTTGCAGAATAGATGGAGTGGAACTTTGAGTCACACCAGTACACCTTCCGCAGCACCAAGTCCAGAGTGAGAGCATTGGGCCACCGGATCCCTCTTGTCACAATAGCCTGAGCAGAGAGGAAGGGAAAAATTATTATTTCACATATTTATCCTCCTCTACATCTTTTAACTAATTACACCCCCCCCAAAAAAAAAAGAAAAAAAAAAAAATAATAATGGATATGTAGTGATCTGACTGTGTGCAAGCTATCTACACAAATGGCTTCTGCCACTACCAATGCTAAATCTGCATTTTTTCTTTTTTATGTAAGAGGGATATAGGTCAAGGGAAACAGGGAGAGAGGGGGAGAGAGAGAGAGAGAGAGAGAGAGAGAGAGAGAGAGAGAGAGAGAGAGAGAGAGAGAGAGAGAGAGAGAGAGAGAGAGAGAGAGAGAGAGAGAGAGAGAGAGAGAGAGAGAGAGAGAGAGAGAGAGAGAGAGAGAGAGAGAGAGAGAGAGGGACCACTAAAGTACCAGTCCCAAAAGAAAGTTCAAATGTAGTTATAGACAGTTCACATTCTTTCTACCTCATTCTTTTACAAATGTATTAGAGTGCAGCAACAAATGGGCATTACTAAAGGATCAGGATATCAAATAATGCCACAAAAAAAAAACTAGGCAACAGATGCACCAATCTCTGAGTTTAATCACATTACCAAGAATTATTTAATGGATTACAGACATTTTTATCAAGGTCCATATTTTGGTATCACAAATTTCCGATACAAGTATATTATGAAAAAGTGCCATAACATTTTTTTTATTCAGATAGTGTTCCTGTGTGCCACTGGGGGCCTTGACTGGCTGGTGGCAGGAAGACATTCCCTACAATTTCTCTCTTTCTATATACCAGTGATGGTCCAGATAGAGCACCACACACTCACACATGTATCACTCATACTCTTAGCCTTGTTAGCCCCTGGTGGAAATGGACAGTCTTGTGGATCAACCTACTACACCTCAAGAACTTAGGCATAGCACAGCTGGCCACATACTTCCATAGCAAAAATATTACTACAATCACATAATTTCTGGCATTAAAGCTTTCCCTGACTCACCTCTCTCAGCTTTCCGTCCATACCGGCTCTCTCTATCTTGGCTTGCTGTCCCCAGTCGGTCCAGAACATCCAGCCCTCTGATGGGTACACAGCAATGGCTCGGGGCTCCTCCAGCACACTCCTGATCAGTGTCTTCCTCATGTCGCCGTTAAAGTCTGCCACCTTGATTTATAAAGAGAATTTGTGAAGTATCCATTTAACAAGATAGGTATGTATTTGAAGCACACAAAATTAATATTATAGGATCATATGAGAGGGATGAGTTTTCTTAGCTTTGAGCAATGTGAACTTGCAGTAATTTAGCAAGTTATTTTCTACAGCAAAAACTCAATCATGGTAAATCACCAACCAGAAAATGTCAACTAAAAATTTAAATAACATGAACTAAATGCTAATAAATCAATCAATCTATCTATGTACCAAGCCAGCAATCCCACACAGGGTGGCCCAGACAAAGCACACACAACATTCACACTTTGATAAGAGAGATCCTCCTTCAATCACAATAACTTTGGTGCATTCTTATAAACCCTGAACTCACCTCAATAGTGTCAGTGTCTGTGTTGGTCCAGTAGATGTGGTTGTACAGCCAGTCCACAGCCAAGCCATCAACAGTTGTGACGTCATTGGAAATGACCACCACCTTCTTACTGCCTTCATCAATTGGTGCCCTGTGGAGGAAATCAATGTCACTACTAATAATGAAACACTTACATAGCTTGCAAATAATGAGCCAGGTCTTGCTAACCTAACCAATGACATGAATTCAAAAAGCACCAAGTGGTTGTTTACTGTCCAGTCAATGTCTACTGGCTGAGCTGCTTTAATGTCCACTTTACAGTAAAAAATAAACATTTCCTATATCCATTCCTGGGACTTGAATAAGCTGGCTTGCTTCATACTGATCACTAATTCCCTAGATAAATTGGTGATGTTTTCTTCATTAAAAAGATCCAGTAAGATTGTTCTCCTTTGCAAAAAAACACAAAAGATCTTGAACTTGTTTCTGAAATTATCATAATTCTTTAGAAATCCTAATTTTCTGAAATAACATCACTAGTTTGCATGATCAATCTGAAAATTAAAAATGCAATATGTAACTCTGACACTCATGACACTGCACTGTGATCCATCTATCTGTATACCAGGCACAGGTCCCCTTAGAGAGAGGTAACCCAAACAAAGCATGGTATTTATGATCATGAGGCATCTTACTGTACAATAATTAATCAGCACTTTGATATAATAAACACTTATTCCTATTGTCTTAATTTTTATGCTACTCATTCATTACTTTTATAAAAAAAATGGAAAAAACTCAAAACTCTTTCTTACTTATAAATGCGCTTGTCTTTTGCATCTGTCCAAAATATCATGCCAGTCTTGAACACAAAGTCAAGTGCAGTTGCTCCCTTTGTTTCATTCACTATAGCAGTAATCTGGGAAGTGAAAAAATAAAAAATGACAAAAAATTATTTATATATTGTAAATCACAGCACTACACATAAAGGACTGAACTGCTGACTCTTAGGAATAGGTAAACATAAGAAGTATTGCTGTATGGTACATCAATAAATCACTGGAAGAACTTGAGGGCCTCTGCCAAACTTTGTAATCAGGCTTTGCATTGCTCACTAGATAGCTTGATGCAAAGATGATAGTGATTAAAGAAATTATTGACATTTTTCATTTAAAACATTCAGGGGAACAAATGCTGAAACTGATTGACATTCACTTACTTCTTGGTGGTCAAGGGATATTTTGCGGATATCTGTAAAGTGAGCAAAGAGGAGAGAAGCGTGTCCCTCCATGGCTTTGCAGCGGCTGTGGTTGTGACGGTCCCGTGCATAGCCCCGCACACACTCACACTTGTAGCCTCCCTTGAAGTTGCGGCAAACTTGAGAGCAGATGCCTGGCTCCAAACATTCATCAATATCTGAAAAAATAGGTAATCATGACCAACTGATATCTATTGCCAATATTTTACTTAGTCTTTAGAATTAGATCCGGTATACTTTCACCTCTAGCAATATCCACAGGAATTTGTGTTATGCGCTGCACAATATTTGTCTTTTACATGCAGTTTTTAAGTACTTTTAAGTTAAAGTACTTACATCAGCAAAAGATGATGACTCACCTTCACACTGGGTGCTGTTTATAAGCATGAATCCCTTGTTACACTTGCAGTAGTGGCCGGCTGGGGTGTCAACACACACCTGGCTACAGCCACCATTGTAGTTTTCACACTCATTCCTGCCGCAGGTGCCATCAGTTGGCTCATCCTTGGAATTGCCACAGTCATCGTTACCGTTACAGACCAGCTGCATGGGTATGCAGTGGCCGCCACAGTCGAATTGCTCTGTTTCATTACATGATGGAGCTGTAATAAAATTTCATGAAATATTAATGCAAGCACATGTATTACTGACCTATTTTAGTATAAAATTATTTTATTTACAGAAACACATAATTAGATGTATATTTAGAATAAGTTATTACAAATTATTACACTTGCATGTTGTTAGATGAACTTTTATAAACCACAAAAAGCAAAATAGTGTGGAGACAAGATACAAAGAGTGGCAGTGACTCACAGCAATCCTGCTCATCCAGTCCATCCGAGCACTCTGGGAAGCCATTACACTTGAGGTGCTCATTGATGCAGGACTGATCCCCACACATGAACATGCCTTCAGGACAGTTTGTGAGGCACATCTCCTGTCCCTCGTCATCGCCCTCCTGACAGTCTGCGTCCCCGTCACACAACCAGTCGCGGCGGATGCAGGGGAAGCCCCCCAGGCAGGCATACTCATCTGCACGACAAGTGTTGTTGGGACAATCCTAGAATGAAAAGAAAATTATATGAATGATGACCAAAGATGTTACAAATGTAGTCAGACTTCATGTCCTGAAGATGCAGAAGTTTATTTATTTAATATAACACTACTGTAGAGCACAGCCAGAAGAAATTGAGTATGGAAATATTATGATACTGTATTATGGAAACTATGACAGGAAGGGAAGAGGAGACTAATGTCATTCACTCATGTATATCCTCTCTACTGAATGATTACAGAGATATGTAACATGAAAATTATTATTAATGTCTTATGTAATAATAATGACAATTTTTCACATGACTGCATACAACATTTATATATTAAGTACAATAAAAAAAATGTTAGCAAAATTTTTACTTTTGTAAACATTTAAACAGTACTTCCTCTAATGTTTTTACTTATGTTGCAAAGAAAGGTGTGTGCTTTGGTAGAGAAAGAAGGTACGACTCACTGCTCTCTCAGCCAGCATTTTTCATAAGTGTTCCCAGCATGAGAGCCTAAACCTCTACTCACACTGCACAGAATGAGTTCAAACAAGCAGATAATGCAGGGAAACCTCATATCTTAAACTTAGGAGAGGGAGTGTTTGTGATATGGGGAGGACAACCATAGAGTGGTAGGTACAATGCATGTAGTGGGAAAGAAGTGTAGCCTTTTGAAAATGATCAATGTAAGTAATTCATCATGGAGAGAGAGGTTGGGAACATAAGAAAATAAGTGTTGAGTATCTCTTAGTCAAGCATAAAATAGATGATTTTGTTAAACTGATATAAATACCTATTCATATCATAAGGATCATGAGATATTGGAGCTCAATACAAAAATACAAAAATGGCACACAAAATGTTAGTGTTAGTACACAATGATCTATGGCAATCACCAGTAATAGGGTGACATATTAAAGCCAATACAAAAAAAAAGTTATCATAACCACAAGCTATGCATAAATAAAATGTTTGCAGCAAAAGCACCAAGACCAACATGCAGGTGCCCCTCATGTTAAGTGATCCTCTCTTCTCAAGCAACCTTACAGTGAGTTCATTCATGTTTCATGAGTCATATCACTTCTGAGGCTGATCCAAACATTTGCCACAACTACAAAAAAAAAATTAAAGAGTACTGTATTTTTAGCTTTTTAATTTTACCATACACACTTTGAGTCATGCTTTTAGAGGACAATAAACAAAAAGACTCTGCCAAAAAATACAAAAATGGAAGCTCTGAGCGTCAACAAATGCCGCTGGTGACAAACAAAATACCCTTTTTGACCAAAGTGAATAATTTTCTAAAATTAAATGTGACAAAGTAAAGAGGAAACTAAAATACTTCCAGATCACATCTTATTTTGTGGACAGATTTTTAATATCTCCATCATTAACTCGATGCACAGGTGATATTCCAAATCTTTTATGCACCTTTGAGACCCATTATTACTAAGCATTTCTGTGGCTGAGGATGATAACTATGTAATACAAATGACCTCAACGATTGGTATGGCCAAGAAATTTTGTTTTGATATGTAGGCTGCACAAGTACTTCACGTACATGTCATGACAGTGATCTGGCTCAGCACATGCTGCCACAGCTCGTCTCACAGCCATGCACCCGCCACCCTGCTCAATGAACTCACCACCTCGCCAGCACCTCAAGTCTCCCTCCTATTCACTTCAAAACGTCAGTCCTATTGTACATGCTTAGTTATCTTTTTTTCTTTCTTGACATTTTCTGTGATTTTTTTTTCCTGACATTTTATGTGATGATCATAGATGGATAAGTATGCATTTTCTCACCATGAAGGATAATATTATTCCTGTTATTTCACACTTTGAGGAACATCCTTGACAATTATGTTTCTGGTTACCATACATTTACAAGCTGCCTTAGCTGCAATTTTTCTTATTCGGCCTGGTCTGTCCTCAGCATGATCAAGTCAGCTTGAAGGATTTAAGTTTGTCCATTCAGTATTTTTCATGATTATTCCAATCACTGATTACTTTTAATCATTTGCAGTGTCTCTTATTTATGCTTATTTATGTAAATTTGTAGTTGTGTACTTTTGTGTGAATTTAGGATGTGGGATATACATGGTGTATCTATGTAATACTGTGTTGTAATAAGGAGAAAGTGAACAAAATTTGTTGAAATAAAAAATTATACTGTGTTTAATTATGAATGAATTAAAGGAAAATTTGATGTATGATGTAATACAAGGAAATGACAGAAAACTTTTAACTCACTGAATAAAAAACTACCATATGTGTTATTCAAATTGGTGTGATGGCTGATTATAAACAGTAGAATTTTATATAACTTTCTTACTACAGCACTTCTAAACTTTCTGCTAGATGATCCAGTGTATCTGTAGTGTTTATGGCAGCCGTGGAAAGTGTGCAACAGTCTGTCTGTGTGAGGTGGTGGAGGCTCCGGCTGCAGGGACCAGGGGGAGGAAAGGTGGAGGTGACCATGTTCATAAATACCCACGTTCAAAAGTTTATGAAGGCTAAACTTTTCTTACATTTTCATCTGTCCCGTCTTGACAATCCACTTCCCCATCACATATCCAATCTTTCTCCAAGCAATGCCCATCTCCGCACTCCACCTAGGTAGCACAAAAAAAAAGGGAGACACAATGTTGACAAAGCAAACACAGACACAAAAGAAAGGAGGGGAGGGTTTAGTTGACAGTTAGTTCTTTGCCAAACTGTCTTACGTGTTCGTCTGATCCATCGTCGCAGTCTGCAATGCCATCACAAATCATGCGCTTGTCGATGCAAGATGCATCAGGACAAGTGACCTGTTGGATCATGTACATTATTCTGACTGAAAGGAAATAATCTTGTACATAAAAATCATATCAAAATCAATCTCAAGTCTCTTCAAGCAATGGAAACATTCTGAGTTGAGATGACTGGTGGATGAATTATCATATTAAGCAGTACAGTATAATTCAAAGATAAATGCAAAGTACATACTGTATTATAATTACAGATGTTAAGTAAAAATCTATATATAGTTTAATGTTATGTGTAAAAATCTATAATGAAGTGAAGACCATAAAATTAACACTGACACATTATTGAAGGTACAATGAAACATGTACTGTTGTTTGGTGACATACTCTAAAAACTTTCCTTCAAAAGTTAACAATAAGAATGTCATTGAGTACTAGAACAAATCATGTGTATAAAAAAAATCTTTATGGATGTAAGCTGATGTAAAAACTGCCATATACTGTATTCTAAATCAGTAAAAACAAATGGTTCATTATTTTAAAAAGATGCATATTATTTATTACCTAAACTTCAGAGTCTAAAAAAAAGACCGGCTTATTATATTATAAACCTATTGAAACCTATCAGTGGTAAGAGGTGCAGAACCATCTTATTCACTCACCTGGTTTATGGAGCAGGTTCTGTTGGGGCAGTTTGCTTCATCTGAGGCGTCATTTTCACCACAGTCATTGTCGCCGTCGCAGCGCCACCGCTTGGAGATGCACTTCCCCGAGGCACAGGTGAACTGTTCTGAGGTGCAGGTTGCGTCTGGGGAAGGTGTCAGGGAGGGAAGGACCACCATCATACATGTGCAAAGTCACCCAAACATTTCTTCCTTTCCTTCTGTATTATTGCTGTTCATTTGTCTCTAATGTGTCAGAAACTTCCTCACATGAATGATTTTACAGATATGCTACTTGAATATTTCCTTCTTTCCTTCCTCTATTATTCTTATATTATTCTACCATTATTTTTCTATCATTAATCTCTCATGTGACTCAAGATCAAATTTATTGTCTGAAACATCCTAACATGAATATATAAAGTTGCACAGATATGCTGATAAATTACTATGGATTTGCACTATCTTAAAGTTGTACATTATTTATATTAAAACTCCATTTATCAAGCACCATATGATATAATCTAAAAAATCACTTGGCATTGTAGTATGAAAGGAAATTTTGTTAATTCCATGCAAAACCAACATTTCTTGATTCTGAAGAATGTCAAAAGTACCTACGTCAATATTTTAATTATTTTTAAGACTTATTTAGAGTTAAAGGGAGAAAAAGTGAACAGGCAACAACAATTATTTCCTTTATATAATTTCCTGCCTTACATGACACAGAAAAAGTGTACAGTGAACTCCAATGATTTCCCTTATATGATTTCCCATCCCTAGTGGCAGGAGAACCCCGACAAACAGGCCATGTTGTCCCCCTCCCCACCATCCGGCCATCATTCAAAAGGGACTCACTGCAGTTGACCTCATCGGAGCCGTCGTCACAGTCTGATGCTCCGTCACACACCCAGTTCAGTGGGATGCAATTGGATTTGTTGGTAACACTGTGACAAGTGAACTCATCTGCTTTACACACTATTCCAGCTGCAAGAACCAAGACCATGCAAGTATTAGTGTTGACAAGAATGACACCACACCACTCTGCAGGTTACTCCTACACCACACCTATTCCAACATCACACCTACTTATCACCCTCATCTGCTAGGGGAAGACACAGATAAGTAAGGTACAAACAATGACACTGTTTGGGCAGTCATCGCCAGCAGAAAGTCAGGTCACAGATTGCAGTAAAAGTGAATAACAATGAAAATGAAAACTGAAACCACAAATTGCTGGCAAAACTGTAACAGTGTTCAGATGGAGAGCATATTGAACCAGGCATGTTCTCCAAATGCACCTATTACTACATGCTGAAAGATCACTAGTGCATAGTTCAAAAATGCTCTTCCAATGCAATACATGATGTGTGCTGAGCTGCAATGCACACCAAGGCACACATGGCAAGATTCTTCTGGTCTAGATCACACAACTTACTGGGGCAGTCTTTCTCATCACTGTCATCATCACAATCTATATCATTATCACAGTGCCAGTCCAGTGGGATGCACAGGCCAGAGTCACACTGCCACCACACACTGCTCTCACCCCAACACATTTGGGCTGCATGCCCTGGGATAAAGTCAATATTTTCCTTCCTCATTTTGTCCTTATCCTTTTATAAAACTAAAGCTGTATGCAAGGCAATATATCATGTCTACTGAAATATGGCATGAATATTACACACAAATTAAATATTAGGTGAAGCTCTTAGGGCACTCTGCCAACACCTGGGAGGATTCCTGTAAAGTGACATCTTTCTCACACTATTCTTCTTACACACATTTCTCTGGCCTTCCCTTAGCACTCCAGGAAATATTTTGTAGCAAATATATGAGATCCTAACTATCATCAGACTTTTACAGATCTTTTGCAGCATTCCTGGAGTGTTTGTAATGGATCCATGTAACAACTGCAATGCTGAATGTTCACATCTGCAGAGCTTGAGGTTTGGAAAAAAACTACCTAACATCTAATGCTAAAATTTTTGAAGATAGTCACATCCCTGATTTAAAATGAGAAGCCTTATTTTACAGCAGAATCTGGATATTTTTGTGGCTTGAGAGTAAGAGGCATCAAACCACCATATATATATTTGCACAAAAAGCTCTACTGAAATTATATAGCTTCCACAGAGCAAAACTTTGTCTTGTAAGCTTCCAGGAGCACTAAAATTCATATTACACATAAATTGATGAGGCAGCATCAATACCATGCCTGCACACTGTTCACTCCACATCACCTTTACACCACTCCCTCACCTCCTGCACTCCTTCAATACTCAGCTCTCCTGCATCCCTTCTACTGATCCATTCTCTTCCATCTCTCCCACTGATCCATCACCCCATTCAGTATTATTGGCAACTAAGCACCCAAGGGAAAAAACTTCTTGATTAGCCAAAAAGAGCATCTCTGTTGGTCCTGGACAGTAATTCCTTGGTTTGCTGGCATCTTTGATCAGGAAAATTTGGTGACATAATGCACTGGATTCTCACCACTAATATTCCTGAGGTATTTCCAATGCAAGAAATTACTGACTGGAATTAAGAATGAGGCTTTCTTTTGCCCTTTACTCAATTTGGGAAGGTTTAAGGTTTGGAAGTATATATTCATAGTCAAGGAATAGAAGTCATATACTATGCTGCAGTGACTTCCACTTTGCTTTAATTCTTAATCATGGTTTCTCTGATCTGTTGACAATCTTCCCACAAAACCTGACAGCAAACAGATTCTAAGCGATCATAGGGTATAATACTGAGGAAAGATATGGAGTATAGATTAAAAAAGCATGCAGCAGATCTGTAAACTAATGAATGACACTCTTATTGGAGCTTTCTTGCTCTTTTACTTCCCCTGACCCAGTGCTCCCCTTACAAAAATGTAGCAATCATGAATTTGACATGACCCTCCCAGCATCACATCTCTCTCTCTCATCACTATCACAGTTTCACTCACCACACTCCTCTGGGTTCTCGTCCGTGTGGTCATCACAGTCCGGCTCTCCGTCACACTTCCAGCGCTCTGGGATGCACTTGCCATTGTTGCACTGAAGCTCAGTCTTGTAGCATGGCTTGGCTGGGGAGAGAGAGGACACAGGTGAGTGGGCAGTCATGCAGGTAAGATGTGTTAATGATATTTAAACCTAGTGATATTGTTTTTTTATTTTTACAGAATTCTTCCATTATATTAAATACAGTACATTACATAAAATAATCATTTAAACAATACTCTATGCACCAGTCAGTGACAAATTTTTCTCTTTCATACAGTTCTTCCAGTCAGTGATGTTAATTTTTCTTTCCACGATTCTTCCTCGACAATAAACACACATTACATTACCTTACCAATAGGCATTACAACAGTACTCTTTGAATAACAATAGTAGCTGTAGATTATAACTTGCTCTGCTTTTTCTCCTGTACTTAAGTTTTATCTAATACACAGTTTGGTTAACCTAGCATAGACCTCAAGATGTGTTGCTGCTTGAGACCTTGCAACATAAGTGTTGAGGATGAGGTGTGTGGGTCTGTACAAATTAGGTGGCTCATGAAAGGGGATGAGGAGACTTGTATTCTCTTTTTTCTCTTAAAAGTTGTGCTCACTAGTTTCCATTTATGTAATGAGATTGAGCAGGAAGTTGTCTCTTGGGGACAAACTTGTAATGGAGTGAGCCACAAAGAGAAATTTAATGAAGATACTTGGAATACATAACACTTGGAGAATGTCAAGAACAGGTAGGTGGTACAAGGGAAAGAAAAAATTATAGGCAAGAATTCAACAATATGACAAATGCTATCAAGTAAAAATAAAAAAACACACCTTAGCAACCAGGATAGAAGAAATAACGGGTTCAGGCTTGAAAAATTTAGTTTAAGAAAAAGATAAGAAGAAATTGGTTCTCAAATAGAGTGGTAGATGAGTGGAACAGACTCAGTAATCATGTTGTTAGTGCTAAGACATTAGGGAACTTTAAGAGAAGATTAGACAGGTTTATGGATGAGGATGATAGGTGAAAATAGGTTGGTATATTTCATACAGGGACTGCCACATGTAAGCCTGGCTTGCAGCTTCCCTTATTTCTTATGTTCTCTACAAACAAAACATGAGGAACATTTACAATAAGTCATATATACAATCCAGTCTCTCTTTTCTCCCCCACATCATTTCCCTTGACACACACACACACACACACACACACACAGAGGGGGTAGAGATGGCAGTACACTCCTAACAACAATACAGTGAGGCATTTCGCCTCCCAAAGACCTCACTCATTAAGACATTATGACCACAGTTCCCCCGAGTGACCATGCCTCTCCGCTGCCTCCCCTCACATAACAGGGGGAACAAAAGAGGGGGAGAACCATAAAACCTCAATAAATCAAGAGTGTCCACATCGAGATCCCCTCTTTCCCTCCCCTCTCCCTCTCCTGTCCCCAAAGATGGACTCTTCTCCAGTTTCCAGATGTGTTTTCCAGCAGTGATATATTTCCCCCTTCCTCAAGATTTACTCGCCCTCCTTTAACAAGTTAGCCTGTTCCTGGGTCCACATGTTCCTGCCAGGTCGACCCAGCTGCCCTCACCCACCACTGCCAAGCCAAACCTTCCATCTGCCTTCTCTTATGTCTTGCTGCTTGGCCTTTTCTTTCCGTTCAATGTCTCTATCTTTTCTTTTTGTTCATTGTAAGTCTGTCTATCTGTCTTTTGGTGTGTATAATTTCTGTCTAACTGCCTGCCTGTCTGTCTATTTGAAAATGTATCTGCCTGGCTGGTTGTCTGTTTTTCTGCCTGTCTGTCTAGTGGTCTGTCTATCTGACTGTTTGTCTGTTTCCTGTCTCTGTTTTCCTCTTCCTAGTTTCTCTCCCCCTTCCATGCTTCATTTCTTTTCCTTCACTCCTCTTTATCTTTACTACTCTCACACAGCATCCCATCTTCATCTTCCTCCTCCTCCTCTGTTCCATGCCTCTCCTCTCCCCTCCTCACCCTCCTCTGTTCCATCACTTTTTATCCATTTCTCTTCCTCTCCAGACAAGGCTACAGGGGGAAAGAGGATTCACACTTCCCTCCCCATCACCACACACTGATTGGCTTACTACAACCCCCAATAGAACAATCAGCTTGCCTCTCCACACTTTCCCTTCACCTGAACATCTCTGCAAAAATGATAACAAGACCTCTGCAACATTAAAACATTTTACCACAGTTTTTCAGGAAGAGAGTTTGTATGCAATGAAAAAGGGAGAAAGTTTTGTTTTTGTTGCTGCTGTCATAAGTTTTGTTGTTAGTGTGTGGGAGAAGAAAGGCCTTTTCATCATAGTACTATATACTTTTACCTCCTCGTCCTGTCTGACCTCCTCCACACACACACACACACACACACACACACACACACACACACACACATATACAGCAGAAAGGAGATATATGATGTTAGTGAATGAATGTGTAACAAAAAAGAAAAGGTTTATGTAGAATTGTACCAGCAAGGGCCCCAAATGTTATGAGGACATAGCAATAAATTTAATAAGGGAAACAGAAGTGTGTGATGTAAAAATATATTGTTTATCAGGTAAGCCAATGGATCTGTGGGATGCATTTAGAGAAAGAGGTGCATGTAAACAGTGCTATACATGAATTTAAAGAAAAAAACGTAGTATTAAAAACACACACACACACACACACACACACACACACAAGAGGAGCATTCATACTCTTAAATATAAACAATGTAAATATAACAAACTAACTGTAAAAGACTCACTCCTTTACAAAAATACATAAGAGCAACTACACACACACACACACACACACACACACACGTCTCTCAATCCTTCACGCTGCCACAGAGGAGAGGTTTTTGATCCCCCATTCTGCTGAGTACAACTGAAACGACTTGGCTGACACTGGAAAATGTGGGCCGAGCTAGACTTCATATTTTCTTCTCCCCTTCCTGCCACTGTGGATCTACAACTTGTGAAGGAAATCAATGACCACAAATATTTTACATTCTCTCTCTCTCTCTCTCTCTCTCTCTCTCTCTCTCTCTCTCTCTCTCTCTCTCTCTCTCTCTCTGAGTAGCCAAGAATGTAGGTCGAGTGAGTAGGAGAGGGAGTGAGAAGGAGAAGGTAAGGAAGGAGAAGAGGAAACAAATAGGGAGGAAGGAGAATGGAAGGAAGGAGAGAAGGAAGTAGATAAGGAAGACTGATAAGAGAGGAGAGGGGAGAAAGCGAATGAAGGAATGAGAAGGGTAGGAAGGAGAGGGAGAGAAGATAGGGAAGACTGACATGACAGGAGAGAGGAGAAAGTGAATGAGAGGAGTAGGAGAGAACCTTGGGAACCTTTAAATTCAATCATTCTATCTCAAAACACCTAATACACAAAGGATAACGAAGGAAGAACAAACACCTGCAGACTTGTTGGCCCTTACGAGACAGAGAGAGAGAGAGAGAGAGAGAGAGAGAGAGAGAGAGAGAGAGAGAGAGAGAGAGAGAGAGAGAGAGAGAGAGAGAGAGAGAGAGAGAGAGAGAGAGAGAGAGAGAGAGAGAGAGAGAGATATCCCACTGAGTTTACTTGAAGTTTACCTAAGTTGACATGAGTTGTGTTCCCAAGTTGTCTTTAGGAGTCCACCAGTAAGATAGAATTCCTCAACTTTAGAACTGTGTGTGTGTGTGTGTGTGTGTGTGTGTGTGTGTGTGTGTGTGTGTGTGTGTGTGTGTGTGTGTGTGTGTGTGTGTGTGTGTGTGTGTGTGTGTGTGTGTGTGTGTGTGTGTGTGTGGAGTTACATGTCTTGTCTGCCTTTCACATTCTCTCTCTCTCTCTCTCTCTCTCTCTCTCTCTCTCTCTCTCTCTCTCTCTCTCTCTCTCTCTCTCTCTCTCTCTCTCTCTCTCTCTCTCTCAGATTTACCGTTCCAATTTTTCATGCATCAATTATATTCTTAAACTTTTTCCATCTACTTCCTTTTCCTTCTCTTTCTTCTTATTCCTCCTCCTCCTCTTCTTCCTCAACCTACACTTTCATCTAATCTACATAAATCACGAACGAAATCTCTCTCTCTCTCTCTCTCTCTCTCTCTCTCTCTCTCTCTCTCTCTCTCTGATGTCCGAATGGCATTGACATATGGAGAGAGAGAGAGAGAGAGAGAGAGAGAGAGAGAGAGAGAGAGAGAGAGAGAGAGAGAGAGAGAGAGAGAGAGAGAGAGAGAGAGAGAGAGAGAGAGAGAGAGAGAGAGAGAGAGAGAATCTAATCTTTCTACGTACATTAAGGACTAAAGTATGTAGGTGGGAAATACTAGAGAAGGTAATTGGGTTAGGGAAGGAGCTGGAGAGAGGGAGGGAAGGAAGGAAGGAAGGAAGGTGAGAGAGAATGAAGGGAAGAGGGAGGGAAGGAAGGAGCGAAGGAGAGGGAGGTAAGATGGAGGATGGAAGCAGACGTGGGCCTTCCTCTCTCAGCCTAATGATTAATTAAAGGCAATTGTTTACGGAAGAACTAATTAGAATCAAGATGAGGAGAAGCGAAGCATTGACGGTAAAGGAGGAGGTGGTGGTGGTAGTAGTAGTAGTAGTAGTAGTAGTAGTAGTAGTAGTAGTAGTAGTAGTAGTAGTAGTAGTAGTTATAGAAAGACGAAAGAAGAACAAGAACAGCGATAAAAATAAGAATAATTCCAACAACAGGCGCAATTCAACACACACACACACACACACACACACACACACACACACACACACACACACACACACACACACACACACAAAGCCCAGTCAACTTAAGGGATAAAGACGAAATTCTCGCGGATAAACCGTTGAGTTCCAATGAAACTGAACTCGCGAGAGAGAGAGAGAGAGAGAGAGAGAGAGAGAGAGAGAGAGAGAGAGAGAGAGAGAGAGAGAGAGAGAGAGAGAGAGAGAGAGAGAGAGATTCCCCCGGGGCCAGGCATGCAGTGGGGTGTGTAGCATCTCAAAGGATGAAAACCGTGGGCTAGCAAAAGTCTCGCCTCGGGGGAAGCTGGAGCAGGGAACTTCCTTCACGCAAAGTAACAATAAAACCTCAGCCAAGCTTTTTTCCCATCTTGGTCCTACACTTTTCCATCTCTTCTCCTTCCCTCCTTCCTTCTTTCCTTCGTTCCTTCCAGCCATTTTTCATATTACGTCGTTTTATTCCCGTATTTTCTCCGTTTTCCTGTCTTCCATCTCTCTTTCCTCTTTCCTTCCATCCGTTTTATTTAAGCACTTCTCCCATCTTTCTCTTTCACTTTTCCATCTCTCCTTTCCTCCTTTCTTCCTTCCTTCCAGCCATTTTCATCTTATGTTGTTTTATTCCTGTATTTCCTTCCTTCTTTTTATCTTTCCTTTTCTCCTTCCTTCCTTCTTTTCATTCCTTTAATCTTACGTCGTTTTATTTCATTTCCTTCGTCCTCCTTTCGTTCCTCTGTTCCTTTCTTCTCGCCTTTCCTCCTTCCTTCCTTTTACTATTTTTTTTAACTTACTTTCTTTTACTATTTCTTTTCCTCCGTCCTCCTTTCACTTCTATATTCCTTCCATCTCCCTTCCCTCCTTTCCATCCACTCGAAACGTTTTTTTATTCAAGCATTTCCTCCTTCCTTCCATCCACTCCTCTTAGCCTTCCTTTGTTTACTTCTTGGCCCTTCTTTTGACCCATTCCCCCCCTTCACTCACTCACTCCTTGTCCTTCACCTCCATCTCGCCAATTCTTCACTTTCTCCATTTTCTTTCTGCCATTCTTACTCTGCGTTCAACCTCTTTCCTTCTTTTCCTACACCTTTCCTTCATGCCCATAAATCTACGTACTTTCCTTCCCTCTATACACATAACCATCTCTCTTTCTTGCCTTCAGTTACTCAGAATCATTCTTTTGGTGAGTTTTCAAAGATCTCGTTCTTGTTTCTCTTCCTCGACAACACCCTGGCGTCGCATCTCCCCAAGCCGCGCCTGTACACTCCTGCCTTTCCTCTCCTCCACACCTAAGATTAATAAAACAAAAGCAAAAGGGAAGAATCCGCTAACCTTTCCCCGATAAAACTTTACTCCCACCTTTTATAAAACATTCACAGCACTACACTCCATCCTCACTCCCTCCACCACCACTACGTAAAGGGATTTGGTCTTTCATCTCCAGTAAAGTAAGAATTTTACCCTCTAGCCTTCTGGAAAAGTTAACTCGACTGTACTCGCCGCTCCAATAAAAATCGAGAATCACTCCCAATCACCTACTAAAAGCTACTCTTCCCTCACTTCTCCAGAGGCTCCAGAAAAGGTACTATTGAGAAAACTATCACGGTATAAGCCTGAGTGATGAATACGCAAATCTATGTCCGTTTTCTTTACCTTTTTCTATCAGAGGATTAACGCTTTTCTATGCTGTCAAAAGAGTTCATTGTTTCCCGTTTTTTTTTTCTCTTTTTTTCCATGCATTTCTTATACCAGGTTAGAGTTTTCCCATTAGTAATCATTCAACCCTATCCATCTTTAGGAATCACCCTCACTTACCTTCCCAGACGTCCCCAAAAAGACATCCTTCACTGCTTAATCCGATGAAATCAAGACCCACCCTCCTTTGACTTCTTCAAGTGCCCCCAAAAGACACTCCCTCTTCCCATAAACCATAAACTCACCTTTCTAGAGGCCCCACAGGACACCCTTCCCCTCAAAAACCCCATCAAAGCTAGAATT
>NC_087163.1:25152084-25154584 GCF_035594125.1 Scylla paramamosain | reverse complement strand
TTATCCCTAATTATTGGAAAGGAATGCCTCCACACACACACACACACACACACACACACACACACACACACACACACACACACACACACACACACACACACACAGTCTCCTAAGAAACTTGAAAGTATGACATTGAACGGAAAGTACTACACCACAAGGAGGAGGAGGAGGAGGAGGAGGAGGAGGAGGAGGAGGAGGAAGAGGAGGAGGAGGAGGAGGAGGAGGAGGAGGAGGAGGAGGAGGAATACTATTATACACTCCTTATAGATGATCAATACATAAGTCGGTTCGATGGTGACTATCTCTCTCTCTCTCTCTCTCTCTCTCTCTCTCTCTCTCTCTCTCTCTCTCTCTCTCTCTCTCTCTCTCTCTCTCTCTCTGTATCTCACACCACAGCTCCTTATTCTGCTCCTCTTCCTCTTGCTCCTCCTCCTCCTCCTCACTACTTTCTCGCTATGAACAAGCGGGATTAACTTTGTGGTGAAGTGTTAAGTTACCCGGGCAGGATTTACTTCAGTGTACGTTTTAAGTTCGTGGTTCTCGAGTCTAAACGCGGGCCGAGATATTTCAAGGGGGAAGTTAAGTGCATAAACCAAGGTGCGGGCGGTCTTCCCAGCAGGTCAGGTGTGGTTAATTAAAGGCTGAGCAAAGTTAGAAAAGGTAAGTTGGCCCTCTATCACTTTGAAGGAAGGGATGAGAAGGGAGAGGAGGAGAAGAGGAGGAGGGGGTCGAAGGGAGTAGGTGAGTGTAAGGAAGGAGGAAAGAAGGGAGAAAGGATGGATGTGGAAAAGAATGGTAGAAGAGAAGGATAGGCCACAATATTAAAGGGTGGAATAAGGAAGAAGGAAAGAATGTAGGGAGAATAGAAAGGAGGAAGGGAAGGGTTGGTTGGGAAAGAAGTATGGAGATGGAATGCGGAAGGGGAAATGGAAGAAGAAAAAGAAAGGAGGAGAGGGAGGCGGTGGAGAAAGTTTGGGTAAAGAGAAAGAAGGGAGACAGGATCCAAAAGAAAGAGAAAACGAAAGAAAAGTGAGAAAAGAAAAGGGAAACAGGAAAGAAAGAAACAACAGAAGGGTAGAATAAAGAAAGAAAACGAAAACCGCAATACGAAAGAGGGAGAAGATAAACAAACACCAAAAAGACAAAAGAAAGTCAAGATTATCAAAAAGAACAATACTAATGAAGCTAAAACAATAATTAACGCTTCCACTAAAAGAAAAAAAAGACGGCATGCAATATTTCAAATCCCCGAGATGCGAGATCAAACGGTGTAGCGTAAAACTGTCGACTATGAAGATCATCGGAAATTTAAGGTGACCGGAGAAGACCTCATTAACCTGCGCTGCTCACCTGAGAAAGGCAAGCCCAGGTATACACGTAACAAGCAAACTAACGATCTGGAAAACCTTGGACGAGAGAGAATGGAAGAGGAAAGATACGTTCGTGAAGGAGTTTAAGTTATTTACATTTCGTTCGTGACTATTAAAACAAACAAAAAATGGATAAATAAATAAATAAAGAATAAACAAAAATACAAATAAATACGTTAATTCAACACAGAGAAAGAGAGAAAAAAAAACTGACCCGTTCTCTTAAAATAGTTAACAGAAAACGAAACATATGAAACGGTAACTAAAAAAAAAACCCGGATATTAAAACGTTCTAATCCTACCACTCATTTTCTAAAAAGGGAGAACTTCTAAAAAAAAAAAAAAAAAAAAGAAGAGGAGGAAGTGGAGTAGCATTTACCGAGATGAGTAGTCCTAGAGTCTCCATGGAGCGCAAACCCTTCCCCCCAACCCCCCCAATCCCACATTTGGCTCAATACTATGGAGTAGAGGAGGAGAAGGAAAAAGTAGTGCACTGAAGGAGGACGAAGTGAGATTCCAGAGTTATATCAAAAGACGGGAAAGTTCTGAATCCTCCATGTCTGAAAAGTTACAGAAGAGAGATCCAAGTTAGGTTTTTACGATGTTGCTGCTGCTGCTACTACTACTACTACTACTACTACTACTACTACTACTACTACTACTACTGCTACCATTTCTGCTATTGGTGGTGGTGATACGATTGCTACTACTTTTATTAAGAATTCTTTTGTTGTTGCTACTACAACTGCCAATGCTACTACTACCATAACAACAGCAACTACTACTACAACAGCAGCTACTAAAACTACTACTCTTACTACTTCAACCACTTCTACAGCTACATTACGAGTTCTATTGTTGTTACTACTACAACTGCCAATGCTACTACTACCATAACAACAACAAAAACTACTACAACAACAACGCTACTAAAACTACTACTCCTACCACTACAACCACCTCTACAGCTACAATAACAACTACTACTGGGACAACAACAAAAACAGCAACAACTACTTCCACCACTACAGATAATCAACCAACACTAACACGACGGGAGAAAAGAACCATATGTATCAAACACTCTTCCCTTTCTTGTCCTTCCCTTCGCCTCCCCTGAACATCACACT
>NC_087163.1:25127084-25129584 GCF_035594125.1 Scylla paramamosain | reverse complement strand
TCTCTTGTTTCCTTCCTTTTTTTTTCTTTCTTTACTTTTTCCTCCATTTTTGCTCTATATTTTTATTTGATGACTGTAAAAAAATGAGAGAGAGAGAGAGAGAGAGAGAGAGAGAGAGAGAGAGAGAGAGAGAGAGAGAGAGAGAGAGAGAGAGAGAGAGAGAGAGAGAGAGAGAGAGATTACATTTCTAATTAAACAGCCAAACCAGGATCCCTTAATCAAACACATTTGCCATTAATTATCGAGCGAAGGAAGAGAGAGAGAGAGAGAGAGAGAGAGAGAGAGAGAGAGAGAGAGAGAGAGAGAGAGAGAGAGAGAGAGAGAGAGAGAGAGAGAGAGAGAGAGAGAGAGAGAGAGAGTGTGTGTAACGGGAGGAGCTCAGACAATGGGAAGGAGGAGGAGGAACAACAACAACAGGAACAAGAAGAGGAAGAAGAAGAAGAAGAAGAAGAAGAAGAAGAAGAAGAAGAAGAAAAAGAAACGAGGGAGGAATGGAAAGAGAGAGAAAAAATTAAGGACATGTAAGGAAGGTGGAGGGAAGGAGGAAAGAGAAAGGAAATGGAGGTAAAACAAGGACGAAAACAGGAAGGAGGAAGGAAGGAGGGAGGAGGAGAGAGAAAGGAAATTAAGACCGTTCTGGAAGGAGGAGGAGGAGGAGGAGGAGGAGGAGGAGGAGGAGGAGGAGGAGGAGGAGGAGGAGGAGGAGGAGGAGGAGGAGGAGGAGGAGGAGGAGGAGGAGG
Source organism: Scylla paramamosain (assembly GCF_035594125.1). Lineage (NCBI taxonomy): Eukaryota > Metazoa > Arthropoda > Malacostraca > Decapoda > Portunidae > Scylla > Scylla paramamosain. The sequence continues at coordinate 25,128,844 of NC_087163.1, read as the reverse complement.
AGGAAGAGAAAAGGAGAGAAAAGAGGAGGAAGAGAAAGGGAGGGAAATGAGGAGGAAGAGAAAGGGAGGGAAAGGAGGAGGAAGAGAAAGCGAAGAAAAGGAGGAGAGGAAAAGAAAGGAAGGAAGGAAGGAAGGAAGGAAGGAAGGAAGGAGAAAAGAAAAGAAAAGAAAGGAGGAAGGGTGGGAAAAGGCGGAATGGAGGAAAAAAAGAAAATTTTCCTCCACTATGAGAATGTATGATGTCCTTCCCTCCCTTTCCTCCATCTCTTTCCTCCAAGATTCTCCTGAGCCTCCAGTTTATCTCTCCACTTTCTCTTCGTTTTCACACGTTTCTCTCTCTCTCTCTCTCTCTCTCTCTCTCTCTCTCTCTCTCTCTGTCTCTCTCTCTGTCTCTCTCTCTGTCTCTCTCTCTCTCTCTCTTTCAATTCATGCTTTACTTTTCCCTTTTCTGTTTTCTTTTGATTCTTCCTACCATTATTTATTTTCCTCTTTCATCTCCATCTTCAATTTCTCTTCTTTCAATGTCCACTAACAAATCTTACCTTATTCTCTTTCTTTCTTTCGCTATTCCCTCATTTATCATCCGCATCTTTCCCTTACTCTTTCTATCCTTCCATTATTTCTCCACGCTCTTCCTTCTCCTTCTCTTCCTCCTCCTCCTCCTTCTCTTCGTTATTTTCATCCACCTCACTTATTTCCCTTATATTTTCCCCCGTTTCCTTAATGTTTCCTCTTGTACCATCTCCAGCATCTCTTCCTCCTCCTTCTCCTCCTACTCCTTAATCCCCCGGTCCTAACTACCCAATTAAGAGTCATTACAGTTATTAGCAAGACCTCTGTTCACTCTAGGATAAGGGAAACCTGCTTAGGAGGAGGAGGAGGAGGAGGAGGAGGAGGAGGAGGAGGAGGAGGAGGAGGAGGAGGAGAAGGAGGAGGAGGAGGAGGAGAAAAAGAACAGTTAAAATGAGAGAGAGAGAGAGAGAGAGAGAGAGAGAGAGAGAGAGAGAGAGAGAGAGAGAGAGAGAGAGAGAGAGAGAGAGAGAGAGAGAGAGAGAGAGAGAGAGAGAGAGAGAGAGAGAGAGAGAGAGAGAGAGAAGAATGATAAAGGAAAGGACAGGAGGAGAAGAAAGAGAGGAGAGAGAGAGATAGAGAGGAGGAAGATGAAGATGATGATTTAGGAAGAGGGATGGAGAACAATAACGAAGGAGGAGGAGGAGGAGGGAAGCGTCTTGATCATCTTTCTTCTTCTCCTCCTCCTCTTCTTCCTCTTCCTCGTACATCCTGATCCTATTATCGAAAATTGCCTGTTTTCTTAAATTATTCCTGTATTCCTTCGTGTCTATATTTATTCTGCTTTTCAATTATTACTTTTGTTTTTTGTCTTCTAATATTTTCTTTCGTTATTAGTCCTTCATATACTCTCTCTCTCTCTCTCTCTCTCTCTCTCTCTCTCTCTCTCTCTCTCTCTCTCTCTCTCTCTCTACTAATTTCAGTGTTTTAAATATTAACTTTTTCTCCTATATATATTTTTTTTTATCTTTTCAATTTATTTTATTTCTATTTTAAATTTTCGTATTTCGTTTTTTTTTCTAGTTTTCCTTTTGTCAATATTTCATTTCTACGTTTCTTTCTTTCTCTCTATATCACTCTTTTTTTTTGCATATATTTAATCTTTCACCTTTGTTTCAATTCTCATTTTTCTCTCCTTCCCACTTTTCCTTCCGTTTCGTTTGTTTCTGCGTCACGTTTTACATTTTTAT
>NC_087163.1:25094584-25122084 GCF_035594125.1 Scylla paramamosain | reverse complement strand
GAGTCAACTATATAAAGGCTACAGGGAATAAAAATAGGTCTGAACACAAGACTGGCTTAAAGATTCAATTGGCTGGAATCTGAAACCTTCCTCGTTTTCTTTACCGCAGAGAATGTTTTGCGTGTACCGTCTTGCGTTGAGATTCCATTTTCTTTTTCTTCCATTTTCTTTTTCAGATGTCAGGGAAATAGGACAACGAAAGAAAAAAAAAAATAAATAAATAAAATAAAAAATAAATAAATAAAAAAAAAGGCTGGAAAAAAGGCCTGCTTTAAATTCCACTCCCACAAAAATAAACATAACAAAAAATATATATGGTTAACTTTGCTGCGTTGCGGATGGTAAAATCATACGTCTGCTTCTTTATAGCCTGTATTCAAGAAACGCTTTGCTCTCTCACCACAACTATTTTCCAAGGCCACAGAGAAGACCAGCCGAGTTCTCAAGGCAGTCTCTTCGGTTAATAATGTAGAAATCTTGTTCATCTGCCACTAGAACCGTAAATAAAGACATCATTAAAAACCCATGTAGCTTCAACTAGATCCTTTCAAAACAGTGGATTTGCAGCACAGAGGTGATTCAGAACATGGTCGAATATAGTCGAGTTGTATTTTTACATAGGAAGTCATCAGCAACACATGGACAGGAAGCAATTTTTATCAGTTTCTATCAGTGTTATCAGTCTGAGTACCGACTCTTAAAATCTCTCTCTCTCTCTCTCTCTCTCTCTCTCTCTCTCTCTCTCTCTCTCTCTCTCTCTCTCTCTCTCATTTAAAGAAAACAATAGTATTTTCTTCCTGTTTATCTGAAGTGCCTGTGTAGACTGCACATTATCTCTCTCTCTCTCTCTCTCTCTCTCTCTCTCTCTCTCTCTCTCTCTCTCTCTCTCTCTCTCTCTCTCATTTAAAGAAAACAATAGTATTTTCTTCCTGTTTATCTGAAGTGCCTGTGTAGACTGCACATTATTCTCTCTCTCTCTCTCTGCTTCTCTCATTTAAGGAAAACAATCGTATTTTCTTCTTATTTATCTGAAGTGCCTGTGTAGACTGCACATGTTTATTCTCTCTCTCTCTCTCTCTCTCTCTCTCTCTCTCTCTCTCTCTCTCTCTCTCTCTCTCTCTCTCTCTCTCTCTCTCTCTCTCCCCGATATTTTTAAGGTCAAAACCATTTGCGTTTTGATGTGTAAAATTCTGTCTTTTTTTTTTCTCTCTGGACTTTTCACAGCATGCCTCGCTTTTATTTTTGTTTTCATTACGACTCTTCCTTTCCAGTGTTTCTTCCTTCCATTTTTATTGTTTTATTCCTCCTCTTTTTTTTTTCTTGAAACAATTTTATTTTTCTACATTTTTATTTCGTCATTCAATATAACTTTAGGCTTGCATGGGTTTCCTTCTTTCTTTCTTTCCTTTTTTACAACATTCACTATCTCTTCAATCTTCCCTTTCTTTCTTTCTTTCGTTCTATCTTTCCTTCACTCTCTCCTTTTCATTATTCATTAGTTTCATTCACCTTTCTTTCTTTTTTTTTTCCTTCCCTAACCTCTTCATCCTTTATTTCTTTCGATCACTCATTGTTTCTATATATTTTTTTCTTTTTTTCCACCCATTCACTCCTTCGATCTTTTTTTCTTTATCTTAGAATTTCCATCCATCTTTCCTTCCTTCTTTCCTGTCATTCATTCCTTCGCCATACCACAAAGGAAGGAAGGAAGCGAGGAGGAGGAGGAGGAGGAGGAGGAGGAGGAGGAGGAGGAGGAGGAGGAGGAGGAGGAGGAGGAGGAGGAGGAAGGCGGTGGTGGTAAGGCTGAAAAGGTTAAGTGGCTTTGCTCAGTAATCGTGCAAAGGTCGGTCTCTCTCTCTCTCTCTCTCTCTCTCTCTCTCTCTCTCTCTCTCTCTCTCTCTCTCTCTCTCTCTCTCTCTCTCTCTCTCTCTCTCTCTCTCTCTCTCTCTATTGGCGAGAGATTGACAAGTGCCTGATCTTGTTTGGCTACTAAAGGTGGGGTGGACCCTTTGAAAGCCCTCTCTCTCTCTCTCTCTCTCTCTCTATTTCCGTCTACACGTCAACATTTCCCCTTTTCTCCACCCTTCTCCAATGTTTTTCCTCCTCTCTCCCTCCATTCCTTCACTTCACCTTCCTCTATCCTTTCCTTATTCACTAACATTTCCCCTTCTTTCCCCCTTTCCCCTTCTCTATCCCTCTACCACTCTACACAATGTTGTCCCTCTCCCTCCTCCTCCTTTAGGCATGTTTCCCTTCCTCTTTTACACCTTCCCTGTAGAGACTTCCCCTCCCTTCCATTCGTTCCGACACCAGTTAAGTCTTACCCTCCTTGCCTCCGTCTATTCAAGCTGTTTTCTCCCCCTAGAGCAGGAAATGGAGGAGGAGGAGGAGGAGGAGGAGGAGGAGGAGGAGGAGGAGGAGGAGGAGGAGGAGGAGGAGGAGGAGGAGGAGGTTACCAAGGATACTTCCGCCAACCAGGCTATGAACCATATTCTGAAACACCTCTGCGTCGCATCTTCACTACTTCTTCAGAACGCTCTATATGTAGTTACACGAGTTTTCAATGGGGTTCTCATGGTTGCAGTGACAGATTATAAAGATTTCTACATTATCCACAAGAGAAACGGTCTTGGGAACCCGGCTAGTCATCTCTGTGGCCTTTGAAAATAGACGTGGTGGGAAAGCAAAGTGTCAGAGCATTTACAAATAGCACTTTATAAAATCTTCCTGCTCTTTCCTCGTAAACTAGAGACCCTTGCTTGTTTAACTCCTGACGAAGGCGATGAAGGAAGTGGCTGACGATGAGGGTAAGTTGCCTGACGGAGAGGACGGAGAGAGACGGATGGGCAAAAGGACTAAGGAATGAGCTGAAGGAAGGGCCAACGTTGAAGCTCACAAAGACTGAAAGACTGACTGACAGATCTGAAGGAGAGGCTGACGAAGGAAGAGAGCAAGGGAGATGACGAGGAGGCTAAAGGAGGAGATAATTTCAGCTTTCAGTGCCTCCTTGCGTACGAATTCAGCTTTTCCTTCACGTCTCCTTCAGTGTGACAAGAAGAGGGTCATTATCCTTCATTAAATAGCACTTGCTCACTTCCATAGGGGACGGAATGAAGGTTCGTGTGTGTGTGTGTGTGTGTGTGTGTGTGTGTGTGTGTGTGTGTGTGTGTGTGTGTGTGTGTGTGTGTGTGTGTGTGTGTGTGTGTGTGTGTGTGTGTGTGTGTGTGTGTGTGATTATGAACAGGTAAACGATGCACTTAATTACACGTATTCATCTACAGAAACAAAAGGTAAAGTTTGTAGATGGACGCTCACCTTGAATTCTCACTGTGTGTGTGTGTGTGTGTGTGTGTGTGTGTGTGTGTGTGTGTGTGTGTGTGTGTGTGTGTGTGTGTGTGTGTGTGTGTTTCCTCTCCCTGTGCGTGTGATCTTGCCTTCTAAATCCTTCCCTTATTCTGTCCAATCTGTCTTAATCGTGTTACGTTTCATTGGCTCGCTCTGAGGGGTTCTCCGTCTCCGTCTCTCTCTCTCTCTCTCTCTCTCTCTCTCTCTCTCTCTCTCTCTCTCTCTCTCTCTCTTGTCCCGCAATACACCTGATCTGATGTCTCTACTACGCTGTATTTTGTAAACACACTAATTTTGGTTAAAGGTTGATCTTTCTACTCCTATTAATATAACTACATACTACTACTACTACTACTATCACCACCACTACTACTACTACTACTACTACTACTACTACTACTACTACTATTACTGCTACTACTATTCCTACTCCTAAATGTTATCATAATATTACCATAAGGATCAAGTTTACAGGAATTACACGAGCGTTTAAATGTTAATGTGCTCATACTGTGGCAATGGACGACCCGCTCTCTCTCTCTCTCTCTCTCTCTCTCTCTCTCTCTCTCTCTCTCTCTCTCTCTCTCTCTCTCTGCTTAAATACAAGGGAATCTCTCCTAACCTGACAGCAGACGGACGAACGGCTGAGATATAAACACGAGTCCTTAATTAAGAGAATGGAGGCGTAGGCTTATCTGGTCTAATTACGCGATAGAGGTGAGAGAGAGAGAGAGAGAGAGAGAGAGAGAGAGAGAGAGAGAGAGAGAGAGAGAGAGAGAGAGAGAGAGAGAGAGAGAGATAAGTGGAAGGGTCAGGCTCTCTCTTCTCCACGAGTATGTGTAGCCATAGCAACACTGCATCTTCTCTCTCTCTCTCTCTCTCTCTCTCTCTCTCTCTCTCTCTCTCTCTCTCTCTCTCTCTCTATTTTGACACGTTCTGTTACTGATACCCCAACTTTTACTACAAAAACAATAGCTACTACTACTACTACTACTACTACTACTACTACTACTACTACTACTACTACTACTACATCTAATATTACTGTTATTCCTGCTGCTCTTGTTTCTGTTGCTGACTAAACCATAGCAGCAAAAAATTTAGTGCCTAGGTCAATATTCTGTCTCCTTTTTATACCACCACCACCACCACCACCACCACCTCCCCCACCGCCTGACATCTTACAGAACGTGTCCGCCCATTCTCTCTCTCTCTCTCTCTCTCTCTCTCTCTCTCTCTCTCTCTCTCTCTCTCTCTCTCTCTCTCTCTCTCTGTCACGCTCAAATGCACCTTCACTCTTCACTGGGCACGGAGGCAGTAGTATTGTTTTCCGTGCCTCGTGCTGCCCAGAATGCCAAACAGAGGGTGGATTGATGGAGGGTGCTGGGGAGGTGTAGAATGGATGGCAGGATGAATGAACGGAGGGAGGGGAGGTGGGAAGAAGGGAGGTAGAAGAGAGGGAGGGAAGAAGAGAAATTAAGTGGAAGGGATGTAGGGAGAAGAGAGGGAGGGGGAGAGGGAGAAACGAAGAAAAGGAAAGTGGGAGGGAGGTCGGGAGGAAAGGAGGAGAGGAGGAAGATGGGAGGAAGGTAGGGAGGAACGAAGGAAAAGTGGGAGGGAGGTCGGGAAGAGACGTGGGAAAGAAGGGAGGGAAGGTCGTAGGGAGGAGAAGGAAAGGAAGGAGAGGAAGAGGAGATGGGAGAGGAGAGAGGCTGATGATGGAAATGAAGATTAGAGAATTGAATGAAAGAATGGAGGGAAGGAAGGAGAAGATAAAGAGGAGGAGGATGATAAACTGAGGAGGGATAAAGAGGAACATAATTGCAAAAAATGAATGAAAGAAAAAAAGGGAAAGAGGGAGAAAGACGAGGATAAAAAAAAAGGAGAGGATTTTTAGGAAGGAAGGAAGGAAGGGGAAAAAAAAAGGATAGGAGAGATGACAGAAAAAAAGAAGCGTTAGGGAAAAAAAGGGACGAGAAAGAGATACAATACAAAAATAGAAGAGAGAGAAAGAGACAAATAAAGAGGAGAGAAAGAGAAGCAATAAAGAGGCAAGAGAGAAAGAGAAAAATAATACGACGGAGACGAGAAAGAGAATAGAGAGGAGAGAAAGAAAGGAGTCAGGATAGAGATGAGAGATGATGCAGGGTGGTGGTGGTGGTGATGGTGGTGGTGGTGGTGTAGAAGTAAGATCTGTATGTGCAGGTGTGCTTCTGATTACAGAGTTGATGTGGTGGTGATGCTGCTGGTGGTGCTCCTCCTCCTCCTCCTCCTCCTCCTCCTCCTCCTGTTGCTAAGTATAATTGCCTTTTTTTCTGATATTTTCTTGTTCTTATTTCTTCTTCTTTTTTTTTTTGTCTTACTAATCGGAGTTTTAGAAATCAATGTTGTTTATGTTTGTTAACTGATAAAGAACAGACACTTAATGTATGAAGACAATAGTAGAAGTGGTGGTAATAGTACAAGCAGTAGTAGTAGTAGTAGTAGTAGTAGTAGTAGTAGTAGTAGTAGTAGTAGTAGTAGTAGTAGTAGTAGATAAGACAAAATAATTTAACACTCAACACCAATTAAACAAAAATCTAAGTGAATTTAAATACAGTCAATATTCAACACACACACACGCACACACACACAAACACACACTTGCGCCTCCCCCGAGTGTAACTAGTGCTGATACCGTGAGACGCGACCATCAATGTGTGTGTGTGTGTGTGTGTGTGTGTGTGTGTGTGTGTGTGTGTGTGTGTGTGTGTGTGTGTGTGTGTGTGTGTGTGTGTGTGTGTGTGTGTGTGTGTGTGTGTGTGTGTGTGTGTGTGTGTGCGCGCGCGCTTCCCCAGCCGTCACGATCTCAGTAACCCAGTGACAGTGATTACAACGGACATGAATAAAGATAACCACATTTTCAAGATCTCGGAAGGAGAGAGAGAGAGAGAGAGAGAGAGAGAGAGAGAGAGAGAGAGAGAGAGAGAGAGAGAGAGAGAGAGAGAGAGAGAGAGAGAGAGAGAGAGAGAGAGAGAGAGAGAGAAATCACGTCCCCTTTACTTTTGCTTCTATACAACCTGATCTCGCCTCCTCCTCCCTCTCTTCCTCCTCCTCCTCCTCCTCCTCCTCCTCCTCCTCCTCCTCCTCCTCTTCAATTCACTACTCCTGTTTTTTCTGACATGTATTAATTTCTGTCGTTCAAATTTTATAGACGCGAAGATGAGGTGACATTCCCTTGGGGCCTGAGATGTGACGGGACGGGAGGGGACGGGACGGGGACGGAAGGGGGTATGGAAAGGGTTCGGGAGGAGAAGAAAAACATGTGGGACAGGGGGAAGAGAAACACGTGGGAGAGAAAGTAGAAAAATAAACGAGAGGGGAAAGTGGGTGAGGAAAATTGAGTGAAGGGAAAAGAGAGGAACAGGAAAAATTGAGGGAAATAGAAAAAAAAAATATGTGGAATAAACTAATTAGAATGGATGGGACAGAGGAATAAGTAAGAAATGAAAGGGTATAGAAAAGGACGATAAAAAGAGTAATAGGCATTAAAGGGGAAGTGTCAGAGGTAATAGAGACATGCAAAGTAACAGAGAAGGAGAGAAACAAAGAAGAGAATAAGCAAATGAAAAAAAGAGGAAAAAGGGAAAAGAAAATGGATTTAGATGAGAAAGGAAAGGGAGACTAAAGTGAGGGAAGAATAAAAGTAGGAGGTAACAAATAGGACGAGGAAAGGAAAAAAAGGATGAAAGAGAGTAGGTATGAAAGAAACAGGAAGAAAAAGAAAGGAAGACTAAAAACGAAAGTAGGAAAGCAAATAATGAGAATAAGAAATAACAAAGAAAGAAAAGACCCAATAAAAATAGTAAAAGGAGAGGAAAGGAAAATGGAGAATGAGTGAATCGTGAAAGTAGAAGAGGAGGAGAAGGTAAGGAACAGAGGAACAGAGAAAGATGAAAAAAAAAAGCAAAATAAATAGAAATGAGAATACTTTAGAGGTGAAGAAGGGAAGGAATAGAGGAAGAGGAGGAGAGAAAAGAAGATATGACAAAAAAATAAATACTGAAAAGGCGAAGGAAGGAAGGAATAGAGGAAGAGAGGAGAAGGAAAAAGAAGATAAGGAAGAAGACAGGATAGAGAAGAGGAATAAGAAGAGGAAAGAAAAGTACAAGAGTGTTAGAAGAGGAATAGAGGAAGAGGTGATGAAAAACAGGATAGGGAAATGGGAGAAAAAAAGAAATAGAAGGAGAGGGTAAAGAAAAAGAGATGATAAGGAAGAAGAGAAAATACTGGAAGACTGGATAGAGAAGAGGAAAAGAAAGAGGAAAGGAGAAGTGCAAGAGAGTTGGAAGAGGAGAAATAGAGGAGGAGGAGGAGGAGGAGGAGGAGGAGGAGGAGGAGGAGGAGGAGGAGGAGGAAAAGCAGAATAGGGACGAGATGGGAACCCCGGGTCAACCTGCTATCACTTGTTATCGTTGACTGCACAGCTCTGAGTGGCGGCGGGAGATAACACATTTACTCTATCTGTGATGCATTAGCCTCTCTCTCTCTCTCTCTCTCTCTCTCTCTCTCTCTCTCTCTCTCTCTCTCTCTCTCTCTTGTACGTAGTTGGCTTGTGTCTGTTATTGTCTCTGTGTCTGTCTGTCGTTTCTGATCTTGTGTGTGTGTGTGTGTGTGTGTGTGTGTGTGTGTGTGTGTGTGTGTGTGTGTGTGTGTGTGTGTGTGTGTGTGTGTGTGTGTGTGTGTTCCTACATGCGCATCCTCACCAATATTTTATTCCTTTTACATGGTTTTCTACTTTCCACACGGGGATTTAGGTCTGCTTTCCTTATTCCCCTCACTCCCCTCCCCATCCGTTCCCCATTTCCCCCTCCCTCTCCCTCTTCCCCTCACGATACCAGTCCATTCATTTCTCTTGTTTTTCTTCGTGTTTTCCCCTCCTCCACATTCCTATAAATCACTTTCTTCTTTTCTCCTTTTTTCCCCTCTTCTCTTCTCATCCTTTTCTATTCGTTACCTTTATTTATGTTCTACGGCACTATCATCATTCCTTTTCTCTCTTTCCATCCTTTCTTTTACATTTCTTTATCACGCCATTCATTCCCCTTCCCCTCACTTCTTTCTCTTCATTTTTCTCGTCCTATCCTTTCTGTCCTTTCAACTTATTGCATTCTTGTCCTTTTTACTCTTATTTCCCTATCATTTCCTTCCTTTCCCTATCCCCTCTTTATCTTGTCCTTCCTTTCCCTCTACGTTCTTCTTTCCTTTGCTCTCCTTATTTCCTTTTCTCGTCCTTTCCTTTCCCTTCCACCTCCTTTTCTCCGTTTCACCATTCATTTCTCTTCCCTCCTCTGACTTCCTGTCATCACCCCATCAGTGCACCTGCCACCACCACTAGACGAGAAGGAATGAATGAAAGCACGAGAAAACACAACTTCAGAATCTAACTCTTTCGTTCAATGCATCAACAACGCTGCCAATATCACATGACGAGGAAGGAAGGAAAAGTGAGAACAAACAACACAACTTCAGAGTTTCAGTCTTTGTGTACACCAACCACCACCGAGACAAGAAATAAATGTAGGTAAAAAAAAAAATAATAAAAAATAAATAAATAAATAAATAAAAAAAAATAACTTTGGGAATTCACTATCAGCACATCAACACGACAAGACGAGAAATAATGAATCAAACAGGCGAATATATCAACCCTTTCACAGCAACACGAAACGATTAGCAACACCAGAAGCAATGCGTAAACCCTTTTATAACCACCTACAATAATAAAGTCAACGATGAAAAAGAATACATTCCACAATTTCTTCCCAGTTCAAAGATTGGATGCGGCTGTAGAACAAGTAAAGATGCCTCAGAGTTACTGCTAATTAGGGAAAGGTGTACCAAGTGGCAGTCAAAGGGTTAATACAGAGCAACAACACACAGGGAACCGTATGACCAAACACAGCACAGATCATTATTCTATTTTGTTTAACATATCACCATAACTATCAGCACCACCAGGCAACACAGGACGCGGATGAATAATAGATAGTGAAATACATATGGATGAACGAGTGACAACACAGGGTATATACTAACACTTTCATCTCACAAGGCAGATCAGATGACGTGAAGAGATTAAAAACAGGTGAGGGGAAGAGAAGATGAGGAGAGGACAGGAGAGAAGAGGAGAGGAGGAGAGGAAAGGGAAAATGGAGATGAAGGACAGGGATGGTGTAGACAGGAGATGAGAGGAGATAAAGGGAGGGAGGGAAGTAAGACTATATATATAAAAAAAAAAAGGATACAGGTGAAAGGAAATGAAAAGAGGGTGAAGTAAGTGAGGTTATCGAAGTTGGTAAATATATAGAAAAAAAAGTGAGGGAAAAACGAGAAACAAAACCAAATTGAAAATAAACACGATCTGAATCAAAACATCAGTAAAAAAAAAGAAGAAAAGCGATACAAATAAAAAAATAAAGGAAAAGAAAGAGAAAAAGGATAAAAAAGATTGAAACATAACAGAAAGAAAAAAAGCTTCAAATAACACGGAGAGAGAGAGAGAGAGAGAGAGAGAGAGAGAGAGAGAGAGAGAGAGAGAGAGAGAGAGAGAGAGAGAGAGAGAGAGAGAGAGAGAGAGAGAGAGAGAGAGAGAGAGAGAAATCTGAAACAAAACAAACACATCCACACCAACAAAATCACCCCCCATCACACACACACACACACACACACACACACACACACACACCAAACCAAGAACACTAAGTAGGTCTCACACTAAATACTACGACACCACTACTACACTAGAACCAACTCACTTCTCAACACTCCTCCAATACCAGACAGCTCCGATCCTCCAATCACCTCTCCGTGACCAGAAGACAAACCACTTACACGGCCTAATGTTCCCGTCAGGTGAATGTTGCCCCAGCCATCAACGGCACAGCGGCAGGAGGCTTATCTAATGGGCTTCCAGAATCAACACGGGCAATATTCAGAGACGGGACGATGTGTGTGGGAGGGAGACAGTGGTAAAGGTGATGTAATGCGTACGTTGTGTTGCTTGTTTGCTTGTTTATATACGAGTGAAGAACTGGTCATCTTGTAGTCGTGAATGGTTTTGAAGTTGTGTGTGTGTTTAGGGAGGGAGGGGGGAGAGAGAGAGAGAGAGAGAGAGAGAGAGAGAGAGAGAGAGAGAGAGAGAGAGAGAGAGAGAGAGAGAGAGAGAGAGAGAGAGAGAGAGAGAATTAAGTTAATAAACTTGCAGTAAACATAAAAACAGAGAGAGAGAGAGAGAGAGAGAGAGAGAGAGAGAGAGAGAGAGAGAGAGAGAGAGAGAGAGAGAGAGAGAGAGAGAGAGAGAGAGAGAGAGAGAGAGAGAGAGAAAATTAACTACTGTCATAACAAGTGCAGTAACGTTCCTCTCCCAAGGCCCATTGACCACCAACGGCACCGACCAATCACAGCTCGAGAAAGTGGTGACGTAAGCGACAACCACCAATGGGACGCGACAAGTTATGACGTCAGAAGCAGCGCAGCCAATCAGCAGCCTCGTTCGTGTTGACAGCTCCACAAAACAACCACGAATCAGTGAACAGCGACAGACTAACCCCTATTACTCCCTTGTGAACCTATGGGGGGCCAGGGAGAGGGAGGGAGAGGGAGAGGGGGAAGGAAAGGGAGAGGGACAAGGGAGAAATGGTAGACGGAGAAAGGGAAGAGATGGAAAGGAAAGAAGGGAGAGAGAAGAGGGAAGGGAAGGGATGGGAAAGAAAAGGAAAAGAAGGGGAAGAGAAGGGAGGGAGGGAGGGAGGGAGGGAGGGAGGGAGGGAGGGAGGGAGGGAGAGAGAGAGAGAGAGAGAGAGAGAGAGAGAGAGAGAGAGAGAGAGAGAGAGAGAGAGAGAGAGAGAGAGAGAGAGAGAGAGACGAGGGGAGGAGATGAAAGGGAGAAGCTAAGTCTCCACCGTAAATAATAATAATTTCCTTCATTCTCCCTCACCACCACCACCACCACCACTACCACCATGACCACCACCAGGACCACCACCACCACCACCACCACCATGACAACAAACACTGCAATTCTGATAAGAGCATAAAATATATTGATATGCACAACAATGACCACCACAACTACTACTACTACTACTACTACTACTACTACTACTACTACTACTACTACTACTACGCGGTGGTTTGGAAGAAATAAGAAAAAGCGAACTTAATCCATCAACATTTACCACAATCATCACCATCATCAGCATGACTGTGGTTAAGAGAGAGAGAGAGAGAGAGAGAGAGAGAGAGAGAGAGAGAGAGAGAGAGAGAGAGAGAGAGAGAGAGAGAGAGAGAGAGAGAGAGAGAGAAACAACCAAACAGAATGAGAGAGAGGCATGGAGACAGCGAACGGCAGACAGCTCGACGGAGGGGAGAGAGGGAGAGGGAGTGAGGGAGAGGGAGAGAGGAAGAGGGAGAGAGAGAGAGAGAGGGAGAGAGTGAAAAGTGAGGGGAGTCTGGTAGTTATGAGAATAGTGAGAGGTTGGAAGAGGGAGGAAAGGAGAAGCGTATAGATCAAGAAGTCAAGAGAGAGAGAGAGAGAGAGAGAGAGAGAGAGAGAGAGAGAGAGAGAGAGAGAGAGAGAGAGAGAGAGAGAGAGAGAGAGAGAGAGAGAGAGAGAGAGAGAGAGAGAGAGAGAGATTCTTCAGCTCTAACATCATACATTTGACCTTTTCATGTATTTGTTGATCATAATTTTACTGCTATCGTTCAATCTTCATTCACTTCTACTACTACTACTACTACTACTACTACTACTACTGCCACCACCACCACCACCACTCCTAATGGTAATACTTCTACTACTACTACTACTACTACTACTACTACTACTACTACAACCATTACTAATTCTACAACAACAACAACGATTACTACTACTACTACTACTACTACTACAACCATTACTACTTCTACAACAACAAAAAACAACAACAACAACAATAACAACAACTACTACTACTACCACCACCATCACCACCATTACTACTACTACTACTACAACAATTGCTACTATTACTACTACTACTACTATTGCTATTACTACAACCATTACTACTACTACTATTACTACTACTACTAAAAGGATAATGAAAAGTACATCGGTAATAACAACAATAACAACAACAATGATAATCATAACAATAACAACAACAACAACAACAACAACAACAACAACAAAGAAAGCAGCTCATATATAATTAATGCCTCGCGCAACGAGAGAGAGAGAGAGAGAGAGAGAGAGAGAGAGAGAGAGAGAGAGAGAGAGAGAGAGAGAGAGAGAGAGAGAGAGAGAGAGAGAGAGAGAGAGAGAGAGAGGCAAATGGAAAAGAGGGGGTGAACCGTGACTCTGCTAATGGTAAGGGCGAGGAAGACTTAAGAGGGGAAAAGGGAGGGGGAAAGAGGAGTTAAAGGGAGAGAGAGGGAGGAAGGGAGAGTAGGGAGAGGCTGCGCAGGGAAGAGAGGGAAGAGGAAAACGAGAGGGAGAGAGGACAAGACGAGGGGAAAAAAGCCTAATAGATGGTCCTTAAACGGGAAAATCACTGAGAGAGAGAGAGAGAGAGAGAGAGAGAGAGAGAGAGAGAGAGAGAGAGAGAGAGAGAGAGAGAGAGAGAGAGAGAGAGAGAGAGAGAGAGAGAGAGAGAGAATGTAGAATACGAAAGATCAAAACACATCAAAATACAAATAAAGGACTTATTGATATGAGTTAGTGGGATAATGGTGGAGTTTATATGCAAGGGTGAGGCGTGAGGGTGAGAAGCAAACAGTGCCAGGATGATGGATGAGTCTAGGGTGAGCCAGCCACTCTAAACACACAAGCCCTCCCAACTTACTCTGGTAAACACGGTCCGCTTAGTGTACGCAAATTCAATGAAAGATCCGCAGGGAACTGGAAGCGTGTTGGAATAACCGGATTAGAGAGAGAGAGAGAGAGAGAGAGAGAGAGAGAGAGAGAGAGAGAGAGAGAGAGAGAGAGAGAGAGAGAGAGAGAGAGAGAGAGAGAGAGAGAGAGAGAGAGAGAGAGAGAGAGAGAGAGTGTATCATGTCAATACGTCAAAGCAGCAAATTTCTTCTCTATCACGAAGCTGTTTGTGATAAGGTGCATAATCTAATCTAAGGGAGGCACCAAAACATCTATAGTGCGCTATTCCCTAAGTGATTTAAATAGCGAATACTTGTCTATCATTCAGTTTGTGTGTATTTTCTCTCTGTCCCTCGTCATTCTATTCAATTCTGACTCGTTTTGTTTGTCTGTCTATTTATCCCATGCACGAGATTACGTCACCAGGCTCAAATAAATGGATAAACAAAAGGTGAATAGAACAGCGATGTAAAAGGAGAAAATAAAAATAAAGTACGCAAACAAACAAACAAATAAATAAACTTCAGATACACAGAAAGACAGAAGATCAATGGATTAAACATGGAGTTTCTAACAAGATTACGTGGACAAGCTTAAATAAACGAACAGAAAAACAACAACAAAATAAAGATGAATGACAATGAAAAGAGAAAATACACACACACACACACACACACACACACACACACACACACACACACACACACACACACACACACACACACACACACGAATTCGTAAATAACTCCACATAAACAGACAGACGGGAGATAAACGAAATAAACATGGAATTTGCTGTGCTCTACTCGTTTTCAAATCTACAATACCACCAACGCGCAGATCAAAGTCATCGAAACCTGAAAATTGACCTAGAATAAAAAAAAAATAAATAAAAAAAAATAATATCTCGTTTGCGCAATTTACAGATTTTAAAAGTGGATGTTTTTTTCAGGATTTTTTTTTTTTTTTACATAATCCCTTGAACCACTGAATTTTTTTTTAAGTGATGGTCTGAACACAATCTCTCTCTCTCTCTCTCTCTCTCTCTCTCTCTCTCTCTCTCTCTCTCTCTCTCTCTCTCTCTCTCTCTCTCTCTCTCTCTCTCTCTCTCTCTCTCTCTCTCTCTCTCTCACATACAAAATACTCACGCAATTACAAGGCTCTGGGACAACAGTAGTCGGGGAATCCTCACCTGAGAAGAGAAGGAAGTAATTAAAAGTTTGACAATAAAGGTGGTTGTAAAATGAGGAGACACAGACACAGAGAGGCAGAGAGATAGAGACAGAGGAACAGAAGGACAGACACACACAGAGGCAGAAACACAGACAGAGAGACACATAGACAAAGAGACACAGACACACAGAAGCAAAGACACAGACGCACAGGGAAACAGAGAAAGAGAGAGAGAGAGAGAGAGAGAGAGAGAGAGAGAGAGAGAGAGAGAGAGAGAGAGAGAGAGAGAGAGAGAGAGAGAGAGAGAGAGAGAGAAGAGAATACAGACACAGAGAAAAAGAGAAAACGAAAGAAGAGAGAAATATCTAAAAATCTCACTCACTCAACGCGCCTGAACAGAATGAGTATACAAAGAGAGAGAGAGAGAGAGAGAGAGAGAGAGAGAGAGAGAGAGAGAGAGAGAGAGAGAGAGAGAGAGAGAGAGAGAGAGAGAGAGAGAGAGAATAGACACAGACAGAGGAAAGAGAAAACGACAAAAAGAAAAGAAATATCAGGAAATCTCTCTCTCTCTCTCTCTCTCTCTCTCTCTCTCTCTCTCTCTCTCTCTCTCTCTCTCTCTCTCTCTCACCCACTGCGCCTGAACACAATGAGTATACAATGAGTCACACCAACAGAACACATCCTGGAAATAATGAGAAGCGTCACGGGGAAGCAATTAAACAGCGAGAGACACTCCACCAAAAAATTCCCGTTTTTTTTTCTATTTATTTTTTATTTTTTTATCGATCATGTTCAAAGGCGACTTGTGAACAATCCACAAACAACAAAAGAAAAAGAAAGAACGTTGTTGTTGTTGGTACAAGTGTAATTAATTGTTAACACTTGTTTTTTTTCGCTAAGTGCTGAAACAGAATACCGAGAGAGAGAGAGAGAGAGAGAGAGAGAGAGAGAGAGAGAGAGAGAGAGAGAGAGAGAGAGAGAGAGAGAGAGAGAGAGAGAGAGAGAGAGAGAGAGAGAGAGAACGGAAATGCAAAAATATCGTAGCGAGTCAGTAAAGAAACAGTAAATGGTGAAGAAAATGAAGTAGGAAAATTAAAATAATGCAAACAAATAAAAAGAAAAATACATAAGCAGAAAATAATAATAATAATAATAATAATAATAATAATAATAATAATAATAATAATAATAATAATAATAATAATAATAATAATAATAAAAACGTGTTATTTAAAACCTTGATTAAAAAAAAGATAGATACATGAACACAAAACCAACCGACGCGAAAAAAATAAAATAAAATAAAATAAAACAACAGAATGAAGAGAAAGAAAAGAGGAAACGAAAAAAAAAAGAAAAGAAAAACACACTCATCTCCTCTTATCAGAATTGAACATCGCCCCATGAAAACAAATTCCACAGCAGAGAAATAAATAAAAATAAAAATAAAATAAAACAAATCTAAGAAAAAAAGAACAGGAAAACAACAAAAAAAAGGCAATTTAACTTTTACTCAATATTTTTTTATCATCATAGTTTTAACCCTTTTCCAATCTTATCTTTTAATATTACTTTTTTTTTCTTTTTCCTTTTTCGTCCCTTTAGTCCACACATTCCTGAACCACGTATGCTACCCCTTCCTCCACCACACACACCCCTCACGTCCTCCCCGAACATTCTCTCCCCTTACACCCTCCCCGCTAACACCCAATACGCTCCCAAATGAACACCCACCCCACCATAAACTGTTCCTCCCACACACTCCCCAACACAAAGCCTCTCTCTCTCTCTCTCTCTCTCTCTCTCTCTCTCTCTCTCTCTCTCTCCTACACCACACTTCCCCACACGCCCTTCCTACACTTCCATTTCCCTTCTTAGGACCCCACAGGATCTATCATAATACCGTGAGGAGGAGGAGGAGGAGGAGGAGGAGGAGGAGGAGGAGGAGGAGGAGGAGGAGGAGGAGGAGGAGGAGGAATATTAAGTAATGTTTCCAAATAGAGAGGTTACAAGGAAGAAAAATAAATTAGATAACACTGAAGAGCGAAGTATGCAGTGAGAAATTGTGTCGAGAATGTAATATGGAGAGAGAGAGAGAGAGAGAGAGAGAGAGAGAGAGAGAGAGAGAGAGAGAGAGAGAGAGAGAGAGAGAGAGAGAGAGAGAGAATGGTTGGTAATGCAAGTACTGTTCAGCTGACGCATGCAATTCTTACCCCTCCCCTCACCTCTCTCTCTCTCTCTCTCTCTCTCTCTCTCTCTCTCTCTCTCTCTCTCTCTCTCTCCTATTTTTGTGAGTTGGCCTACACAACACCTTATTTTCTCCCTCTTCGTGTCAACAACTTCATTACGCCATTAGGTGCACATAGTGTTATCCTGCCCAGCATCTCCCTGCGTAGCCAACAAAACCACAACACGTTCTGTGCAGAGTAAGGACCTAACCTCTCTCAGACTCATAAAAAATACCCAGTTACTCTCTCAGACACACAGAGAAAGACCTTATCCTTTTTTATCTCTTTCGTAGATCCAGTTAATCTCTCAGACCCACAGAGAAAGACCTTAGACCTTATCTCTTTTTATCTCTTTTCTAGACCCGGTTAATCTCTCAGACCCACAGAGAAAGACCTTATCTTTTTTTTCTCTTTCGTAGACCCAGTTACTCTCTCAGATCCACAGAACAAGACCCAGTCACTCCCAGACCCACAAAAAGATCCAACTTCTCTCAGACCTTAAAAAAAAAAAAGATCGTCTCTTTTTTAGACCAGGAAAGTAAAGGACCATAACCTCTATCACAACCACAGAAAAGATAATTTTTTTCCTCTCTGATCCACAAAAGACCCATCCTTCTTCCTCCTCTCCCTCTCTTTCTCTCTCTGATCAGGACCTCTTAAATTTCAATCTACAGTAAAGCATATCCGTCGCTCTTCCCTGTAAACTGTAATAAGTTAGACTGACTGAGTGGCTTGTCAAGGGAAGAGGAGGAAGCGGTCTGTGAGATGTCTGTTAGAATGAGTCGTATTGAGTAGTGTATCACTGTGTTCCTGCCGTGTGGTGTATCGGGAACTGAGGTGGGTCATAGGTACTGTGATCAAGAGGAACGAAACTGTGTAGAGCTCTTGTCACTGTGGGTTTATATAAGAGGAGAAAAGGACAGAAGGAAAATAGGAACAAATGAGACACATGAATGAAACTTGAGCTCTTGTCCCCAAATTTTGCAGGTACAAGGAAGTAGAGAAGAGAACAGGAGGAAATAGGGTAAAGTAAAAGGAGGAGGAGGAGGAGGAGGAGGAGGAGGAGGAGGAGGAGGAGGAGGAGGAGGAGGAGGAGGAGGAGGAGGAGGAGGAGGAGGAGGAGGAGGAGGAATCTGATTCTTTACTGTGAAGGGCTTACGGAGTGATGACAGGAAGGGAGAGACGGATTAGAGAGAGAGAGAGAGAGAGAGAGAGAGAGAGAGAGAGAGAGAGAGAGAGAGAGAGAGAGAGAGAGAGAGAGAGAGAGAGAGAGAGAGAGAGAGAGAGAGAGAGAGAGAGAGAGAAATTACACAAAGCCCCGTATTCAGAAATGGGCAAAAAAAATGTGGAAGGTAGAATCCTAAATCTTTCCCCCCTCCACCCCGCCTTTACCCTCCACCACATCCCCGCACGCTGTTGTCACCTTAAGAATGAGTGACGGGAGTGAGGGAAGCGAGAGGGAGGACAGAATGAGGTAGAACAGCTTAACTCTCTCTCTCTCTCTCTCTCTCTCTCTCTCTCTCTCTCTCTCTCTCTCTCTCTCTCTCTCTAGTGCTGGATTGATGTGTGAAAGTGCTAGTGGTTGAAAATATAGTAATAATAAGTAATTAGGAAGTAAATGGATAGTAATTATGTAGTATGAAGGTAATTTTGGGCATTTAGTGAGTATGAGTGAAAAATGAGTTTGTTATTGGTGGGTGAATATAAATAGCAAGTGAAATCAATAAGTAGTTGGGAATTAGTTTAAGTAGTAAATGTTTAGTTACCACAGACTTCAGTAACACAGGTAAGTAGAAACACTTCAGGTAGTCATACACGATAACACAAAGAAAAAAACAGAAGAATAACTACAAATTAATAATAAGAATGATCCGATAAAACGCAATAACCGAACAACTCCCCCCCCCCAAAAAAAAAAATTAATAAATAAATAAATAAATAAAAATTCCAGGTAGTCATAAACGATAACACAACAAAAGAAAAACAGACCAGTAACTTAAAAAAAAAAAAAAAAAAAA
Organism: Scylla paramamosain; assembly: GCF_035594125.1. Taxonomy (NCBI): domain Eukaryota; kingdom Metazoa; phylum Arthropoda; class Malacostraca; order Decapoda; family Portunidae; genus Scylla; species Scylla paramamosain. The sequence goes on along the minus strand of NC_087163.1, from coordinate 25,103,422 downwards.
AAATCAGTAATAAGGGCGCTCCAACAAGACGCAATACTCAGTCAATACTCAAGAGAAGCACATGTGGAAACTGAAGGGTGGAGGCGAGGCAAGGAGAGGCAAGGCGAGGCAAGGCAAGGCAAGGCAAGGAAAGGCAAGGAAAGGCAGTATGGTACATATTTGAAAGCCTTCATTGATTCATGTTCTTAGTAACACTCATAGTCAAACCTGTCGCCATGAACACAGACGAACACAAAGGAAGAACAAGAAGGAAAGCTATCGGCTCTTTACTAGACTGGCAAGCTACACTGCCTAGAAAGGTGTAGAGTGTAGGATGGTATACAAAGGAACACAAATGAAGAACAAATAACAGTGAATTCATTAGCTCACATAAGACTTTCATGAGCTCCACTATAAGGAACGCAAAATGTGGGATAGTAAAGACAATGACTTCTCCCCACCCATCCCTCTCTTCTCCACAGTTAGAGGTGCAGGAAGAGGATGGTATAGAAGAAGGCTCCTCCCCATCTATCCATTCAGTTCCTCTCCTTTACAATTAGAGACGTAGGAAGAGGATAGCACAGACGAAGATTCCTCCCCATCTCTCCCTTCATTCCTCTCCCACACTATTACAAACGTAGGATACAGAATAGTAAAGACAAAGGTTTCTCCCCATCAACCACCCCTCCTCCTCCACTTTTACAGATGAAGGAGGAGAATGGTAAAGAAGACATCTCCCCACCTCCCCGTCCCTTCACTCACCCTCTCGTAGTCTCCTCACACACACCAGACACATACACAGACACACCAAGCGTCGGGTTTCACTGGTACACGCTCCTTGCCCTTGAACTCAGGCTGCAGCTCACACCAGTCAACAAGGAGCCCTCAGAGAACATCAAACGACGATAACGGGGTAGGCATGAACAACAGCAACAACAGCTACAACTACAACAGTGTTAACAGCAATGGCAAGATGTGAAGTGGTTGTGGGGGGATGATGATGAACAACAACAACAATTACAACAACAATAACTACTACTACTACTACTACTACTACTACTACTACTACTACTACTACTACTACTACAGCAATAACAACAATAGCAATATGTGGAGAGGTTATGGAGAGGGTGGGGAAGAAAAAAAAAAAACCAAGATGAGGATGAGAAGCAGCAGCAGCAGCAACAACAACAACAACAACAACAACAACAACAATAAAAACACACAAAACAAACCCCACACACACAAAAAAAAAAAAACACAGGAATGCGAAAATGAGACTTGGCAAAGATTAAAAAAAAAAAAAAAAAAAAAAAACAAAGAAGGAAAGGTAGAGAACATGAGAAAATATGAGCGTGAGAATAAAACCCAGTAGCGTGAGAGAATAACAGGTACGTACAAGGTGTTAGTGGCGGGTGGAGTGAGAGAGAGTGAGTGTGAGAGTAAGTAAGAGTGTAAAAGGAGAATGTCGTATGAGAATGTGGGGATAAGGAGTGAGAGGAGAGAGGGGAGGGCGAGGATAAGAGTGAGAGGAGGGCGAGGTTGAGTGAGAGCTGTTAGGAAGCTGGGGGTGAGTGAATGGCATGAGGGGGAGTAGCGAGCGAGAAGTAGAGGATGCCATGTGGGCTGTGTGTGTGTGTGTGTGTGTGTGTGTGTGTGTGTGTGTGTGTGTGTGTGTGTGTGTGTGTGTGTGTGTGTAGATCATGTGTATACAAGTGAAGAGAGCAACTAGACAAGAATGCAATCTCTCTCTCTCTCTCTCTCTCTCTCTCTCTCTCTCTCTCTCTCTCTCTCTCTCTCTCTCTCAAATAAACCACAATCACTCAGTTTTCAAGGTCGTCACAAAATATGCAAAGGGAACAGGACAGGAGTGAACGAGACGAGAGGAAGGAGGGAGGGAGGGAGGGAGGGAGGGAGGGAGGGAGAGGGAGGAAGGCAAGTAAGGGCAGTAAGGGAGCTTCTCTCCTGCCCATACACCCTATTTCAGTAACAGCCTGTCCCTGAACACGCTGCCAACCACTCAATTGTTTACCTAAGCACCTGTTGTTTACTTTGGCACAGCACAGGTATGGGAGGAGTCTGGCAGTGCCCCTCGTGTGTGTGTGTGTGTGTGTGTGTGTGTGTGTGTGTGTGTGTGTGTGTGTGTGTGTGTGTGTGTGTGTGTGTGTGTGTGTGTGTCTCAACATTCACAATACCGTTTGTCTAATACCCGACACCCAAGGCAAACATAAGACTCCTCCCCCTTCCCTCCTTCCTCCACCATCCTATTCTCTCCTTACTCCTCCCCATAAGCCAACCCATCCCACGCCCCTCTCTGCCCATCCCAGGCCGTTCCAGACCCTCCCTGTCCTTGCTGCAGCCTCCCCGCTACTTCCCCGCCATCCGCTCTCGCTCTACCCTCCTCTAGATCACCTACTACGCCTCACTTCCTGTTGAGTTCTTTATACTGTTCTACCTTCTTCCTGTTCCGTTTCTTTGGCTTCTGTTCGTGTTTCTCTTCCGTGCTTGGTTAGGTTTGGTTTGGTTGGGTTTGAGTTGGTGTGCGTTGGTTCGGTTAGGTTCGGTTTGGTTTGGTTGGGTTTGAGTTGGTTTGCGATGGTTCGGTTCGGTTAGGTTTGGTTTGTTCAGCGTTTAAGGATTGGTTTGTTTCGTAAGTTTAGTAGTAGTAGTAGTAGTAGCAGTAGTAGTAGTAGTAGTAGTAGTAGTAGTAGTAGTAGTAGTAGTAGTAGTAGTAGTAGTAGTAGTAGTAGTTGTTGTTGTTGTTGTTCCGTGAAGGGAGGGCAGTAATTTGGAGGATGAGGAGGAAAAGATATAAGGAAAAGGAAGAATTTATTATTAGGAGGAAGAAACAAAACAAACAACTTACATAATTATTGCTGAGAAAACTTTCGTAAATAGACACACACACACACACACACACACACACACACACACACACACACACACACACACACACCGCTCCCCACAGAAAAAAAAACATACACAAACACGAGCAAATCCAAACAACACACACACACACACACACACACACACACACACACACACACACACACACACACACACACACATACCTCAATAGTAAGACAGGGAACACCACATTAAAGTAAACAACCAATCAGAGACGAAACCCTGGGGGGGGAGGAGGAGGAGGAGGAGGAGGAGGAGGAGGAGGAGGAGGAGGAGGAGGAGGAGGAGGAGGAGGAGGAGGAGGAGGAGGAGGCTGCGATGAGGAGAGTAGCGTTGCCAAGGTCACCAAGACGGGTATTGGCGAGGGACCAAGTCGACCACGAAAATCCTTTAAGGTTGGCAATTCTGCTTTCTCTCTCTCTCTCTCTCTCTCTCTCTCTCTCTCTCTCTCTCTCTGGCAAGAAGCTCGTGAGATCGCCCAAAGATTCGCTTATTATATCTGCAACTGACCTATACTCTCTCTCTCTCTCTCTCTCTCTCTCTCTCTCTCTCTCTCTCTCTCTCTCTCTCTCTCTCTCTCTACCGTTATCTCAAGTATTCCTGTCTCGCTTCTCTCTATCCGCTACCTTTTTCTATTTCTTTCACCTCTTTTTCCTTGTCCTTCTCTCTCTCTCTCTCTCTCTCTCTCTCTCTCTCTCTCTCACCTTTCCTTGGGATCTCGTGTATCTTAATCAATGCTTTTTCTCTCTTTCCCAATTACGTAACTTAAATAGAAGTAATTATATATTTATCTTTTTTTTCATTCACTTGGTAACTCATTCATTCCCTTTGATTCTATTTTTATTCCATTTTCTTCTTGTCATCTTTTATCTGTTTTTTTTTTTTATAATTATCATCCGGATACGTAATTTTTCTCTTCTATCTATCTGTTTTCTCTTACGTAATTCGTTTCCTTTTTTTTTCTATTTCGTTTATTCTTCTCTTTGGTATTTATTTTATGCTTCTGACATTCCTACTTCCTTTATTTTTACCCTATTTTCCTTTTATCTTTTATCATCACCCTTCATGTTCGTTTTATTCGTGTTTTTATTCATCTACTTCCAAACTTCCTTTTCCTTCATTTCCTATTCCTGTTCTTTTGTTCTCTCTTTTTTTCCTTCGAATTTCCCTTAAGTGTTCTCTTCCTACTTTCCATACACTATTTTCCTGTTTGAATTTTCCTTCCTGACCTAATTTCCTTACCCACCGCAATAACAACAAAACACACACACACACACACACACACACACACACCAACGTAATGAAAGGGGGAAGAGAGAGAGAGAGAGAGAGAGAGAGAGAGAGAGAGAGAGAGAGAGAGAGAGAGAGAGAGAGAGAGAGAGAGAGAGAGAGAGAGAGAGAGAGAGAGAGAGAGGGAAAAAGAGGGGAAAAACAAACAAGAGAACATAAATAACCTTGACAAGTTACGACCTTTAGCAAAACAAGCTCTCTCTCTCTCTCTCTCTCTCTCTCTCTCTCTCTCTCTCTCTCTCTCTCTCTCTCTCTCTCTCTCTCTCTGTCTGTCCTGGCTCGCGATAATTTCATGGTGGAAGAGGTACCGCATTATTTCTTTACTTAGTTACTTACATATCCATCTATTACCTTTCCCTTTCGTACTTAAACTCAGTGAGATGCCATAACTCAATCACAACTCTCTCTCTCTCTCTCTCTCTCTCTGAACCACACTAAAAAAAAAAAAAAAAAAAAAAAAAAACGAATATAAATGTTTCCCCCTCTTCATAACAAACTAAGGGTGAAGGGGAAGGTGTAGCAGAGCGCCTGCCGTGGACACCAGCAGCCTCTCGACTTGATTCATTAGGGCAGGTAATTTAGTGACTCCATAAGCCAGCGGAGCATCGAGGGGAGGGGGACAGGGAGGGGGAACAGGGAGGGGGAGAAGAAGGACAGGAAAGCAAGGGAGCGGAGAGAGAGAGAGAGAGAGAGAGAGAGAGAGAGAGAGAGAGAGAGAGAGAGAGAGAGAGAGAGAGAGAGAGAGAGAGAGAGAGAGAGAGAGAGAGAGAGAGAGAGAGAGAAGGGAGGCTGAGGAAGCGAAGTATGAAGGCAGGAGAGAGATGGGAGAGGAAGGGAAGAAGAGGGAAATGTGGGAAGGGAAGGGAAGGAATGAATATGGGAAAGGAAGGGAGGAAGAGGGAAGATTAATATGGGAAAGGAAGGGAAGAGGAAAGAGAGAGATGGGAAATGAAGACAGTGGAGAGAAAAGTTGAGATGGAATAGGGAAGGAAAGGAGTTGCGTGTGCTAGGAGAGAGAGAGAGAGAGAGAGAGAGAGAGAGAGAGAGAGAGAGAGAGAGAGAGAGAGAGAGAGAGAGAGAGAGAGAGAGAGAGAATCACATTATCTATTACTAAACAGACTAAACACTTACACAAAAAAGCAATACATAAAACATCATGCTCTTCTTCTCACTGTCACAACCACCATCGTAAGTTCACGGTAACAAGTCAAATCATTCATTATCACCGTGACCTTCCTGCCACTTCACGACCTCATCTCACTAACAACCTCACTGAACGAGACAATTACTCAATCATTGACCCATTATAATCAACACCATTTTTTAATAACCATCTCGTCTTTTATCTGCATTCCTCTTATACTCATCATCTCTAACCCCGTTTTTTCACACAATCTTCACACATTTTTTCTTTTATCTATACTTTTCTTAAGTTCTTGATCGCATTAACTGAACAATGGAGCAATTTTAGATGATTTCATGGCATAATTTCACTTCGCTTACGTCAAACGGACTTATCATCGTATAGAAACCGATCGTTCTTCGTGATTTGAGAAGGGAGCTCAATGAATCTTCTCACAGTACAGCTATCATGGGTCGGTGAACTCAGTCACTCAGTCAGTTACTCAATATTAATAATCTCAAGAGTTATTTCAGTCTCCCTTTGAAGACCACCGCTCCCCCCCCACCACCACCACCACCACCACTACCACCACCTCTGTTTTAATTATAAGTGTTTTAAATGTTTGAATGTGAACGTGATGGAAGTAGTCAGTCTGATTTGATATATTCTTATTGGAGGAATGGAAAGGAATAATAATGAAGGAATGGAAGATAGATATAGCCATCCATCCATCCATCCATCCATCCATCCATCCTACCTACCAGTCACTCAGTCTCCTAGCCAGCCAGTCAGTCAGTCAGTTAACCAGTCAGCCAGCCAACCAATCAATCAGTCAGTTAGTTAAGAGACAGCCGGCCAGTCACTCCATCTACCGATCAACCATTCAGTCAGTCAGCCAGCCAGTCAGTTAGCCAGACAACCAGCCAATAACCCAGTCCGTCAGCCAACCAATCAGTTAACCAGCCAGCCAGCCAGTCAGCCAACATATCAATTAACCAGCCAGCCATCCATTCAACTACCCAGCCAATCAGCCAGTCAGCCACAAAACGCGACCCAGACACAGAAAATGCTGAACGACCCAGACACAGAAAATGCTGAAGTATTAGAGCATTAGTGAGGACAATCTTAACAATACAAACATTAGAGCATTAGTGAGGACAATCTTAACAATACAAACATTAGAGCATTAGTGAGGACAATCTTAACAATACAAACAATCTCCACGCCACAACACAACCTCCTCGAGTAAAGTGAGTCAGATGAGGTAGGGGAAGGCTAACCCACCCCACGTGACCCTCATAACTCGTGCAGGGCGTCAGGGGCAGGGAGAGGGCCAGGATGGGGAGAAGTGGTGGCCTCTTTTTTGTCTATGGGTTGAATTAGAGATAAAAAGTTTTCGTTATACCGCCTTAAAGGAAAGTCTCTAGATGTGGAGGAGCCGCGGTTGCTATGTGGTCATGGGTAAAGGATAAGAAAGAAAGTCAAGGATAAAAGTTGTTGTTTTTTTGTTAGTGGTGCTTCTTTCATGTATTCAGTCAAAGTAATATAATGATGAAATAAGAGCAGTAGTAGTTTTAAGGAGAAAAAATTGAAGGGGAGTTGGGTGACTAGTAAAACGAAAGCTAAGAGACTACTAAGGAGATTCAAAGCAACTCCAAGGAATGTGTTTGTATTTTCACGTGCGGCGTAAAAAAAACACTATACTCTGTTTCACCAACTCTACCACTGTAATTTTGCCGCCTAAGGACACGCCACTGACTGTGCTCTCACTCACTAGCTGGTCAACGGATTCCCTCGCCTTGTTTGAAGTACTGCGGCAAGCTGACGTCGTATTTCCACGCTGACTTAGGCATAAGGTACCGTGTTATTCGAGGAAATTCAACAGGTTTCTCTCTTGGTATTGTTACTCTTAATTTTTCTTTTGGAAGCTGCACTTTAGAGAACGTTGTATTATTTCCTCCTTGGCTGTTCTCCTGATACATAAAAAAAAACATATATTACAGCTAAATCACGGTTAGGTAGGAAAAAAAAGCAGGTTTACAGCACGTTTTCACAACAGGACAGAAATACGTACACCAATCAACGAATGAGAGAGAGACTGAGTGAGAGAGAGAGAGAGAGAGAACAGCCAATACCAGCTTTATTAAGAAGAGTTGCTGAAATAGACCACATAATTACCAGCGAACAGTCATTCTAGAGTCATGCAACAGTGTTTCTCAAGCGTTTGTCCTCACGCTGGCAAGGTCGCGGGTTGACTGACTGATTGACAGATAAAGCATTGGCGCCACAACTCGCAGGTCACAGCTGCAGGGAAGAAGGTCACTGAGTCAACATCATCACTCAGCCGCCATTATCTTATTCTGATGCTGAAAAATCTTGATCTTGAGAAACTTTGTGATGACGAGAGAGAGAGAGAGAGAGAGAGAGAGAGAGAGAGAGAGAGAGAGAGAGAGAGAGAGAGAGAGAGAGAGAGAGAGAGAGAGAGAGAGAGAGAGAGAGAGACCCTTCGTAGTCAGCGATATTCATGATTGGCCCGTTTCGTGTCCTAGGGCGGTCACGTGACTGTACACACGAGACGCTGTGATTGGCTGCTTCTTTCTCGACCCGTCAAGGGGAGGCAATCAGCGGCCTAATCATCTCGTGGTGATATTCTTAAGGAAGCTGATTGGTGGAGGCTGACTGTGCAATGTGATCCACAGTATATGAGCAGAATACCACTACTACTGCTACTACTACTACTACTACTACTACTACTACTACTACTACTACTACTATTACTACCACAATGAGAGACATGGATAATGAAGACGTGGTTAACAATATTCACCATTATCATCATTTCACTTTCCAACAAAAATTCAGAAAGTTGAAAAGCCACATTGTTATTTTCTCTTTCCAATTTCCAGTTCTTAATTCTGCCTTTTTTTTTTTTTACTCTATTTTATTTCTAAATCTCTTCCCTTCATCTTTTATTTTTCGCTTCACTCGTTCTCTCATCTTTATTGTGCATGTCTTCTCCTCCCCTTTACTTCCCATTTCCCTTAACCACTTTCTTCACCACCTGTCCTTTTTCACTCTTTCCCTTCTCCTGTTTCTCCTCCTCCTCCTCCTCCTCCTCCTCCTCGTCCCAATTACCATGGCGGTGTTTGGTTAGCATATAGATGAAAAAGAAAGACCACCACACACTCTTTAATAACCAATCTCTCTCTCTCTCTCTCTCTCTCTCTCTCTCTCTCTCTCTCTCTCTCTCTCTCTCTCTCTCTCTCTCTCTTTCATAATCAAACCTATCGTAGTATTTCTCAAGATCTAAATCAAGGCTTTTTTTTATCAGGAACCCAACCAATACCCCACTCTCTCTCTCTCTCTCTCTCTCTCTCTCTCTCTCTCTCTCTCTCTCTCTCTCTCTCTCTCTCTCTCTCTCTCTCTCTCCCTCCCTCTCTCTCTCTCTAGTAAGACGTAAGGGTCGGACGATGCCATATATCACATCCTTCACCGCCGCCACTGGCCATTTGCCTCACAATGGCCCGGGGTCAGAGCCA
>NC_087163.1:25082084-25089584 GCF_035594125.1 Scylla paramamosain | reverse complement strand
AACTTAAGTAATATTGCTTAGTGTGCTCTTGTTGGTGGAAGACTTAAAGAAAACATATCTTTTTTTGGGGGGTTTTAAATTGTTACCTACTTATGAACGAGTGTAATAATTCACTGGGTAATGAATAAATGGATGAATAAATGAATAAATAAATAGATAAGCAAAGTACAAAAATTAAATAGTGCAATTGTTATGAATTCATGTTTTATTCAAGTCACTACAAAAACAAGTATAAAGTTAATCTCTAAAATCAAGAGGCAAACTAAACCACACAGCACCAGTGACAATTACCATTAATAACACACACACACACACACACACACACACACACACACACAAAGCTTCACTCGTACACACATTTTGTCAGCGGCAGGCTTATAACATCTATTATTGCACCAGTGTAAAAAACGCAATAAGTATTTTTTTCCTAGCAATTTAGTGGGCCATTCCTGTGTTGCAGCCGTGGTTGTTAATTACTACACGTGACTACTGCAGGTGTGTTAATTGCAGTCACAGTGAGTTCATTAACCTGTCACATTCACTCCCACTGTGCCTCGTGTCCTGCCCTCAATCTTAATTCCTCCAATCTCCCGAGTCTTACAGAACTTTACAATTTGCAGACGATTACACCATAAAACCTAGATTGTGGTCAGACACTTGAGATGAAGGGAGTGAGGGAGCTAAATCCATTCATATATAAAAACGCTGGTAACATTTTGGAAAGCTTCCCAAAACAGAAACGAAACTAAACTAACAGCTTACAAAATTTTACATCTTGCTGGTAATTAGATAAAACCTTAGATTGTAGGAAGACACTCAACATAAAGGAAGTAAGGGAGGTTGATCTATTAGGTTACTGAAGCGTTATATATTACTTTGATTTTTTTTTTATGCAAGTGGAGTAACTAGGGTAACTATATTTATTAAGAAAAACGGTCCACTGAGGTTACACTAATTAAAAAATAACTAACTAAAAATATAAGCATCAATAACATAAGGAATATGAAAAATGTCCAAAAAACAAATACACACAGGCAAATGAAAGAACAAACTGCATATATATATTTTTTTTTCATTGGCAGGCTGTGACAAGTTAAGGAATATTGGAGAGTAAAGGCGATGCTTCCTCCTCCTCCCCCCACACAAGTATCTTATTTAGTAACACCGATACAGTAATCTCTGTATATACATAAGAAGATAATCTCTAGGAATTATTTTCACAACATATGTTTATGGTCTTCTATCGGGTTGTATATACTCTCTCTCTATTCCAGTTCCTATCCCATTTTCTTTATCTGTTATTCTACTTGTCCTCTATCTTCAACTTCCCCTTCTCCTCCTGCTTTCTCCTCTGTTTATGCAATCCTTTCGTTAAACAGTATAGCTTCTCACAAACAGCCTCGTAAGGGACAACACGCCTGCTGCTTCTTGCTCTTCCCTCGCGTACCTTTGTGCTCGTGAGGGTAACGTCCGATGTACGTACAGAGTTCCGCTTTGTGACGTGACTAGGGTCGTGCCACTCGCTATTGCATTATGTTACTCAAATGCTGGCAGTGTTAAATATGGGAAGGAGGAGGAGGAGGAGAAGTTCACTCTCACTCAAGGTCAAATTATGTACTGAGGAAGAAAAATAAATCATGATAAAAGCTTCTAATTTTAGTTACACAAACATATACTCTGTCTCTCTCTCTCTCTCTCTCTCTCTCTCTCTCTCTCTCTCTCTCTCTCTCTCTCTCTCTCTCAGAAAACAAAACGAAACGCAAAGCAAAAATCGTAACACCATCTAGCCAGTCACGACACGAGGTCATTTTTGGACAGACAGAAGCAACGGTCTCCTCTTCCCTTCCCTCCCTCCCTCTCTTGTCGGAACCTTTGCCGGGCCGCTAATAGCCTGAGAGAAGTGGGCAGGTGAGGTACGCGGCTTGGAACATTTGAGGGAATAAGGAAGGACACTGAAAAACATGTCAAAGGTGCAATTTTACAATGGGATTACCTTGGATTTTAAACAGGGGTAATCCTTGAGTTTCTTAACAGATCTCAGTCGAATTTCACCTTCCCAGTACAAGAGAGAGAGAGAGAGAGAGAGAGAGAGAGAGAGAGAGAGAGAGAGAGAGAGAGAGAGAGAGAGAGAGAGAGAGACTTCACTCCTCAAATCTCATTTACAAAGCCGGTCCAGCTGCCTAACATTCCTGGTCCAGTGTGAGTAATGAGAAGCGCCATGCAGGTGTGTGTGTGTGTGTGTGTGTGTGTGTGTGTGTGTGTGTGTGTGTGTGTGTGTGTGTGTGTGTGTGTGTGTGTGTGTGTGTGTGTGTGTGTGTGTGTGTGTGTGTGAAGGTACAGTCTCAGATACATCTAAATTAGCCACTCGAAGGTCACTCAGGTGGCGACAAATGGGCGTACTGCGGAAAGTGTTCTACAAATTGGTTGATGAAATGGACTCTCTCTCTCTCTCTCTCTCTCTCTCTCTCTCTCTCTCTCTCTCGTGTGTGTGTGTGTGTGTGTGTGTGTGTGTGTGTGTGTGTGTGTGTGTGTGTGTGTGTGTGTGTGTGTGTGTGTGTGTGTGTGTGTGTGAGAATGTTCTTCTTTGCGTGTTAATTTGGTTCTCGTCGTCCTTGTATTTCCGTGTATAGCGCAAGTTTACTTCCTCGTATGTTGCGCGCACACACACACACACACACACACACACACACACACACACACACACACACACACACACACACACACACAGTCAATCAATTTCGACAAGTGAATTCTCAACAACGGCAACATAAACACTAAGGCACAAGAGCTTACCAAGGTGAATGAAAACTCGTACACAACTAAGGACAGCGGTGAACACGGTGGTGGGGATGGAACTCAGGATGAAGCGTAATGAAGGGCACAATTAATATCCAAGTAACCGACCCTTGCGACCAACACGCGTAGCAAGGACAGAGGTACTTCTATAGGCGCATGATTAGGGTGGGTAACGAACACCGGAGTCACTCATCACATGAATACCAAGGCAGCCGTGAACTGGGCTGGCCGGCGCGTATCCTTGGCGCCACCCACCCACACACACACACACACACACACACAAACATATGGGGAGGGGACGACTGCTACCTATCGACAGCTTTGAATTTCTCACTACCAGTCCGTAAATTTCTCCGTCCAATAAACTTTCAGAAAGGCCAAGCGGGCGAGTCATGATCAAAGTTTGCCAATACGGAAATTTGGACGATCTTTTTCCCGCCACTCTACTGGAACCCTGCGTGCAAGTGAGTCGCTCCCGGCCGCCGCCACATGGGGGGAGGGAGGGCCAGGTGTGACAGCCACTGAACCACGAGGGAAGAGTACTCACCTGGGCACAGTTCCGGATCCTCGTCACTCCCGTCTTGACAGTCCTTCACGCCGTCACACTTCCAGGCCACCGGGATGCACCTCTCCTCAGAGCCCTGGCATGCGAAGGAGGTGATGGAGCATTGGGAACTTTTCTGCTCCAGGCCTTCCACCGCCGCCCAGCAAACCAAGCACGCGGTCACAAACACTGTCCTCCACTGCCACATTGCTAGCACGGCCTCTCACGACGACCACCACCACCACCAGGAATGTGTTGGGATGGGACCAGGATCACCTTGCGCTTATAAATCCCCCGGCGTGTTTGTAGGAGAGGTGGTACCGTATGTCGGGCCTTTCTCTCGGCAACTCACTCGCGTACTAATTCGGCACAGAAAAAAAAAGTATCCCTAGCGAGATTCGTTGACTTAAAAAGGTGATGAACGAAGCGTCCTCGTAGGAAACCACTCACTGAACCGGGAGAATGCGGCACACACGCCCTCCGTCTCGCCTTCAATGTGACTAAACTGCGAGAACGTCCAGCCAAGAGCGTTTTGTGGAGTTGCCAAGTATGACCAGCGCGCCACACACACCTTTATTTCTGTATGGGGGAAGGAATGCCATCTCGCCGTGACGTTTATACTACGGTACTGCGGCTGCTGAGATGTGTCTTGGCGGTGGTGGAGGGGCACGTGTGACCAGGGACAGTCTACGCAGCAGCAGGTTCAGGAGCAAACACGCAGCTCGCCTCCTGCTGCTCGCCAAGGTAACACAAAGCTCACCTGACTGATCCGAGAACCTTTGAATCAATAAATTACTTTCAATAACCTTAGTCTTTGGTCCAGTTTGTCTCAGTTATTGCTGCTCTGAGGATGCTGCCCCCTGCCCTCCCCCTCCCTCCCTCTGCTATGTGCCAACACGTCTGCAACAGGGGAGTTTCATCCCTTCCCCCGCCCCTCCCACCCTAACGAGAGACTGACGCTCCGGGTGGGCTGAGGTGTGAGGTGTTCAAGACCCGCCCACCTACACACCAGAAGACCTAACGCTCAGTGATTTATAAGCAATTATTTTTGAGTTATATTTCTTTCATTATTATTATTATTATTATTATTATTATTATTATTATTATTATAAGTAGTAGTAGTATTAGTAGCAGTAGTAGTATTAGAAGTATGTTTCCGTGTGTGTCCCATATTCATCGTGTTTTCCTATAAATCAGTCAACGCCCAGTGCTTCGTTCACTGCAGAGGTCGTACAGTCCGGTGTGCATGCAAGGCTGAGAGGGAAAAAAGTCTTAATAATTTCTTGTGCCGACTGATCTCTGCGGCAGGAGCTGAGCTAAAGTTGACGCGGCATCCCTGCCAAGACGCTCCCCAGGACGGTGCCTTCCGTGGGACTTTTTGGGTCTCGGCGCTGATGTGTGTCCATTTTGTGCAGAGGGAGGCAGCAACTGATCAGGTGTTGTGGTGCGAGGACGTTGACTTTTCAAGCTGTGTTGGTGTATAATCTTGATTTTACTCTCACTTTCCCTGTGCAGTGATCGCCGGCTGATAACTGGTCGTGAGGGACACCAGGCAGGGACGGCCTTGCCAGATCGATAGCGGCGAGCCTAGAGCTGTGTCAGGTGGTGTATGGACGCCCGCCGTGCACCGCGCCGCCTCGGGCCTGCCTGCCTGCACCACCTGATAAAGACACACATCTCCTGTGTGGGGCGCCCTGCAGGCACTTCCTGGCGCCTCAACGCGGCGTGAAGGCTCACGTTTGTTTTTTCCCATTCACCTGAGGGGGAAATTCCCACAATTCTGGCAACTTAGCGGAGGGCGGCACGGCAGCCAATGGGCGGCAGAGGTTGTGGCGCGATGGTGACGTCATTAATATGGTGTCACACGAGGATGCCGCCCCAGTGTCTGCGTGGAGGGCAACGCTCCAACAACACTCAGCCGTCACGCCATACGTACGCTCACGCCGCAGTCCCGTTAGCCGCGCCACCCCCTGCGGGCGTGGCCGGTCCGCCGCGAGGCCTGGCCAGGCGTGGGGGACACCAATGACGCCGCCCAAGAATGCATATTGATCGGCAAGGTGAAAGAGGAGGTCAGCAGGCCCAGGGCGGCGCGGCACGGGTGTGGATGAGGGTGCGGTGAGTCTTCGTCAGTCCGCCTGCCGTGCCCCGCCTGCCCGCCGCGACGCCTGACCTTGGCCCGCCAGGAGAGAGTCCTTAGCACACGCTACCATTGCCTCCCCAAGGCCAGCCTGCTGCTGTGCCTGCCACTGCCTCTCCTCCTACAGATGATTCTGTTCCAAGTAGTAGTAGTAGTAGCAGTAGTAGTTGTAGTTGTAGTAGTCGTAGTAGTAGTAGTAGTAATAATAATAATAATAATAATAATAATAATAATAATAATAATAATAATAATAATAATAATAATAATAATAATAATGACAGCAATAATACATACGAAATCACCATTGGATAACAAGAATTCCTCGTATACACACAATAATAGTGACCTAAATCACCACTATTACGGGAACAAGCTGAACACACACACACACACACACACACACACACACACACACACACACACACATCACCACCGCCAATACCCAACACGCAAAATAATTCAAGCGACAAGTACAAATACGAGCATGCGGCGCCACATATACAGACTAGCGAGCCAATTATATCACAGGTGACCACTGAACACTTGGTATGAAAAGTCCAGTGGAAAGCCTTCAACTTCACCGCACCTTTAATGACGAGTTTTCAGTGCGCGCTTACTCTTGCGTTCAGAAGCGAGAGAGTGACAGCTTAAGACCGTAGGGAAGGTCATGTTAGGGTGACTGTAACTACGTGTAATCTGTACCTGTATGCCTGTAACTCTGTCTGCAACCTGTACTTGTGTGTCTGTAAATCTATCTATGACTTGTACCTGTATATATGTAACTGTCTAACTTGTACATGTGTAATTTGTTTAACACGTACCTGTATATCTGTCAATTTGCCTGTAAGCTGTACCTGTATGTATGTAACCCTTCCTGTAACCTGTATTTGTGTGTCTGTAAATATGTTTAAACTGTGTGTGCGTTTGTTCTTGCTCTTAATTTACGTAATGTTCACTGTTACAACTTGCAGTCACTCCTCCTCCTTCTAACTTTATATTTTTCTCTCCGTCTGTCGTCTGTAACTTGTTGACTTGTAGTTCTGTACCATCATAACCAGTACTTTCACGTGAAAATCTGTACCTGGCCACAATTTGTACCTATATTAAAGGCGGCACTCGTACAATTTTCCCACACAAACGCAGGTAAGAAAAAAAAAAAAAAAAAAAAAAAAAAAAAAAGAGCGAATGCATTACAAGAAGCATTCCATTTTTCATCCCAGTATTTACTTCCCTGGCACGTCTTTCACTTCCTTCTTACACTCCTACCTTCATTCCCTCCACTTGTATTCCCATTCCCTCCTTCACCCACTCCACCATTACACCTTCGAGCATTCCCTCAGCCTTCTCTCCTCTTCAATATCCTTTCCCTCCATCCTCAATAACTCCTGCAAACCCTCAGCCTTCCCTCTCTCTCCCTCCCTCCTTCCCTCCACCTCCGTATCCTTCGCCTCCACCGCCATGACTCCCCGCAGAGCCTCACCCTTCCCTCCTTTTCAGCATTGCTTCTCCCGGCAAGTCTTCATCCTTATCATTCACTTGTATACATCTCTCCCTCTCTCTCTCTCTCTCTCTCTCTCTCTCTCTCTCTCTCTCTGCATCCTCTCATCCATTCCTTGGTCTCCCTGGCAATTTGAAGCATGCAGGTGCGTAATGCTTTCCCCACTTCTCTCTTCCACTTCTCCCTCGCAATTCTCCCTTCCACTACATTACCAGAAAGAGAGAGAGAGAGAGAGAGAGAGAGAGAGAGAGAGAGAGAGAGAGAGAGAGAGAGAGAGAGAGAGAGAGAGATACAAGGGTACTTCACATAAAAGCTAAAGTCTTATCCACGGAATTCTCTCCTTGGTAAAAATAAAGGCGTTTCTAATTTATTTGGCTCAGTGAAGTTGTAATATTTTCCTTAGTGTCCTCCGTTCATCACACCACTAGAGGAGAAGAAGGGCGACTGTGTGTGTGTGTGTGTGTGTGTGTGTGTGTGTGTGTGTGTGTGTGTGTGTGTGTGTGTGTGTGTGTGTGTGTGTGTGTG
>NC_087163.1:25059584-25072084 GCF_035594125.1 Scylla paramamosain | reverse complement strand
CCACACTGAGCCCCGATGCCGTCACTGAGTCTCCGCCGGACTCTATACGCGACGGGAATACGAGAGTCAAGCCGGTATTGGTATTGCACAGGGAACGTTTCCTTCTCCAAATTGTCTTTCCTCTGACAAACAACACGGCGGGTGATCAACATGCAGATGACGCCCACACACACTCTCTGGTGACGAATTCCCTGGAGCATCAATGGGTGTAAGGGGACGCTACCAAGACAATAAATGGCATCGAACCATCCAACACGAACCTATGTATGATTTTTTACTTAAGATACATAGATGTGGTGATTCCAAGCGTTACAAGTTGTCATGGAGGATTATACAGGGAAGCGGGGCGGATCAAAAGGTGGTGGCTTCGACGGGTGGAGAGAGATGAGTAAGCCTGTCCAGAATAAATCTCTAGAGGGTCAGAAAGTGTACTGGATGAAGCTGTGTTGAGTAGTTTTATAGTTTCTGAGCTTGAGACTTCGTGGATGTGGTGGTAGTGTGTGTGGTACAGTCTGCTTTCCGTACACAAACAATGCCCAATCAGTATGTAAATAAAACTCTTACCATTCTTATTTCCATATATACAATGCATCAGTACACAAATATACATAATCTTCGCTGTACACAGTAATTCATCATTCCATTAGTTAACAGAAGAAAGGTACAATTCTTCCAGCAAAGAATTCTCCGGCAAATCAGTGTGTGAGGAATGCTTCGTGAAGAAAAGGCAGCCTGTCTATGAAAGCGTTCTCTGTACAACACTGACATCAGGGTTTGGAGCGTGCATGACCTCCACTCTCACTTGTTTCATCGTTGTCATGTGCACCGCCAATTAGGTTTCGATGCCACGGGGCGAGGCGGCGAGGGAGCGAGTGTTACATGAAGCCACGGTGCCAAGGGAGGGGGACCGGTGCCAAATGAGGCCCTGTGCTGCTATCTGGTGACAGCTGGAGCCAACCATTTCATGTCAGGTGAAGTAGAGCGAAGACGCGTGACGCTGAGTTAGTGGCCGCCACGTGACTGACCGACAGATAAGTGCGGCGTCACGGAGGACCTCATGAACCGCGTGAGGTGGCGAAGAGGTCTCCAATGGACTCATATCAGAGGAGATGGAGCGTAGAAGTCGCGTAAAACTGACGACCAGTAACAAATTAAGCAAAATGGAACGCAGATGTTGGCGCCGTGCCGGGGAGAGCAGAGCGCCATCTGTCTGCCATCTGGGGGCTCAGGCACGGGAAAGAAGGCAAGGAGACGCCATGCAAGTTTCAACACGATGACCGCGGGAGAGGGTGGAAGGGATGGGAGATGAGAAAGGAAAGGAGAGAAATGTAAGCAAACCAAACAGGAGGGTAAGAAAGAACAGGCATGGAAGTTTCAATATGTCAAGAGCGAGAGAGGGTGGAAGGAATAGGAGTTTAGAAAGGAAAGGAGAATAAGACAAGGTAAGTTTCAGTTTCTAGGCAGCAGGGGGAGGATGTGAAAGGGATACGAGATGAAATAGGAAAGCAGTATAAGCAAACCAAACGGAAGGATAAGAATGAAAAGGCATGCAGTTTTCAATATCTCAACCGCAGGAGAGGAAGAAAGGGAAGGGAGATGAGTAAGGGAGAAGGAATGTGGAGCGTAAGCAAACGGAAGAATAAGCGAGAAAATGGGGGGAAACAAGGACAGGATGGCAAGGACATGTAAGGAAGTGATCATTATTCTTCATGGCACCCTTAAAAAAACATTGAGGCGCCAAGTTTCCATATAAAGATAGAGAATTACGTAACTTGTCTAATGCAATGTTACAGCAAAAAAACTAACACTTGTATAGATGACGTAACTAAAACGAATCATGATCAGTCTATTGGAAAATCAACCTTCTGATTGCTAAGTGTCCTCCTTTACCCCTTGACAGCTAATGACATATGTAACCTCATTTTCAGCAACCCTTGGCAATGTAACGCATCAAAAATTACCTCACTAAAAGCTTCATTAAACATTCTGTGACGCCTTTTCCTGTGAGTGTCTTTGAAAATCCTCATCTAAACTTGTACAAGAGTGTTACATCAAGGTGAGGAGAAGCTGCAGGAGTGAAAGGGTTGAAAGCTTCACAAAATGGTTTAGTACAAGTTAAGAGCGTAATTTACAAAGACACCAGAGAGGGAAATGAGTGACCATGTAGTTTATATGAGCCAACGTTTACAGCAGTATGTTGGGGTCACTCTCATAAAATATAAATAAAATAAAACTGAATACGTGTCATACTGTCATTAGCAGTCAGAGCGTTGAAGAAAAAAAAGCTACAATTGACAAAAACTAGGTTACAATTTAATAACAAAAACGATATTACCTGCCAGTGCGCACCTGTCCACCAATGCGCTGCTTATTACACTGATCACCTCGTCGATATTTCAATTACCTGTGGCATTTTCTACACCTGCCTGTCCGCCGGTACGAATGGATGCTTCTGCGTACACTCCCAAATCGGTTCCTCCATGATAACCGAACCAGAAACAATAATTCTACGAAATCTAACTCAATTATCAAGAGGGAACTGTACGGAGGAAAAACTTACAGGTAAAATCTTCATGAGTCTTTAGGAATCGTCTTTGTTGAGATCCCAGAACATTTAAGAGCACGAGACAAACAGATACAGAAAAAAATATAGAAAAGACGAGAAGAGAGAGGAGAACAGAGGAAGAAAGGAAAGGAGAGGAGAGGAAAATGCTTCAGAACTACATAATCTCCGTAACCTTTCAAATACTCCTAATGAGATCCCAGAACATTTAAGACCACGAACCAAACAGATACAGAAATACAGAAGTGGAGAGAAGAGAGAAGAGAGGAGGCGAGGAAAAGAACAGGTTTCAGAAGTACACCATCTCTGTACCCTTTGAAAACCGTCCCAAGGCATTAAGACCACGACCCAAAACAGACACCTCCATTACCCAGTCTGATGTCACTGTCTACTCTCGTTTTCTGTTGTACGCCGCTTGCTCTTCGCCTAGGAGAAAAAAAGTGACCAGATGACGCCGGGAAGGGGAGCTGGGTGGCGCCAAAGAGGTGACTGGCGCCGCCGCTGCTTCCCCAGGCGCAGGAAGAGGAAAGAACCCGGATGACTTGGGAAAGGAGGGCAGGATGCTGTGAGGACTTCTGAATCTTTCGCGACGGTAGGAAAGGAGGGTGAGGAACGAGAGAGGGAGAGCATAGGGACGTGGAGGGGAGAGAGGAGTGAGTAAAGATATGGAAAGAGAAAAGGGAAAAGGATGGAGAGGAGAAAGAGAGAGGAAGACTAAAGAAAAGCATAGGGACGTGAAAGGAAAGACGAGTGAGGAAGCGAAGGAGAGATGGAAAGAGAGAAGAAGAAGAAGAAAGGAGAGAAAGGAGATACAGAAAAGCTAACGAAAGGGAAACGTACGAGTAAAAGGGATCGTGTGGGAATAATGGAATGGTGTGAAAGGGAGAAGGAGGAAAGGAAGGAAGGAAGAGAAGAACAGAGAAAAGAGAACAAAGGAAAGGAAAAGTGAGATAGGGAAAAGAAAGAAAAAGGACTTGAAGGAAATCAGACACAAGGAGAGAGAGAAGAGAAAAGAATGAAGAACAGAGAGAGAGAGAGAGAGAGAGAGAGAGAGAGAGAGAGAGAGAGAGAGAGAGAGAGAGAGAGAGAGAGAGAGAGAGAGAGAGAGAGAGAGAGAGAGAGAGAGAGAGAGAGACGGAAGGATGAAAAAAAGTAAAGAAGCATAAGGACGATGAGAAAGAAAAGGAAAAAGACAGAGGAGAGAAAAAAAAGGGAAGATTAAGGAAGGAAGGAAGCAGAAAGACGTAAGTAAGGAAGAGAGGAAGATAAGGAAAGGTAATGTAGAGGAAGAGAATAACGAAGGTCAGAGGAGATAAAGAAGTGAAGATAAGAATGGAGCGAAGGATAATGTAAACGGAGAAAAGAAAAAGAAAAAAAAGAAAGAGTGAAGGAAGATGAAGAGGCGAGGGAAGATGAAGGAGACGAAAGGAGAGGAGAGACAAGAATGAGCGACAGGGATGAAAAAAAAAAAAAAAAAAAAAAAAGATAACAAAAAGGAGGAAGCAGTGAACTGGAAGAAAGGAAGGGAATGACACAACGGGGAAAAAAAAAAAAAAAAAAAGACATGAGGTGAGAAAGGGTGAAGGAAGGGACGGCGGAGAAAGAAAAGAAGGAAGGAAATGGAGGGAGGGAGGGAGGGAGGGAGGGAGGGAGGGAGAGAATGAAGTAGAGGAAGAAAAAGAAAAAAAAAAAAAGAAAACTTTTATCCAACAAAAAATCGCCAAATCAAAAGCTCTCTCTCTCTCTCTCTCTCTCTCTCTCTCTCTCTCTCTCTCTCTCTCTCTCTCTCATGAAATTTTGTCCGTTGTAGGAGAGAGAGAGAGAGAGAGAGAGAGAGAGAGAGAGAGAGAGAGAGAGAGAGAGAGAGAGAGAGAGAGAGAGAGAGAGAGAGAGAGAGAGAGAGAGAGAGAGAGAGAGAGAGAGAGAGAGAGAGAGAGAATGTTCGAGGGTATGTGGTTACGAACAAAAAAAAAAAAAATAAATAAATAAATAAATAAATAAATAAAAATAATAATAAATAAATAAAAAAATACATCGAAACATCCATTAGTCATTTTATTAAGTTGGGTAATTATGCGCTCCGTAAACTCCAATATTATCTGAAAACTTCATAACGCTGCGCTCATGACGGCAGGAAACACGAGGTCCGCGGGGAAATTAATGCTACTTTTTGACAAATATGTGATGGCGGCGACAGACATTAGCAAACACACACACACACACACACACACACACACACACACACACACACACACACACACACACACACACACACACCTCAGGTAAATCTTCTTAACAAGTAGTTTCCTAATTTATACTACTACTACTACTACTACTACTACTACTACTACTACTACTACTATTGCTACTACTACTACATCATTTTCATTATTAACTAGCTGCTCTTAGTATTTTGGACTACCTTCTGTGATTTTCTTAGTAAGATTTTTGTTAAGGAGGAGGAGGAGGAGGAGGAGGAGGAGGAGGAGGAGGAGGAGGAGGAGGAGGAGGAGGAGGAGGAGAAAAAGGTTACTGCCACTCATATACTACTACTACTACTACTACTACTACTACTACTACTAGCACCACCACCACCACCACTACAAAAAATACGAATTTTAATGCCCCACTGCACGAAGCAACGGGTGAGCCTCTGTAAGCAAGCCATCACTATCACCACCCTTCACCATCCGTCAATGCCCATCACCACCCATCACTCTCAATCACCATTCATCACCCGCCGCCACCGCCACCACCACCACCACCACACATCACCTCTCACGCACTCATCATCTTCACTCCCACCCATCACCCATCATCACCACCATTACCTCCTTCACCATTCTTGTTTATGAGCGATGGATCATGGAAAAGAGAATGAAAAAGAGTAAAAATATAATGAAGCTTGAAGTATATAATATATCACCAGAGGGTTGTGTGTTATAGTTCATAATTTTAAAGGAATATTATCAGATAGTGAGTCCTTGATAAATAATTATGAAAGTTATGTAAAAAAAGAGTGAAGTGAGTTTTTTAAAAGATCTAGTTTTTATATATATATATTTTTTTTCCACCTGTTGAGCTGTCTGGTCAAGGACAAAAGAAAATGAGAGAGAGAGGGAGAGAGAGAGAGAGAAAAAAATAGAGATAGAAAAAAAGCCAGTTTAATTTTGTTTATTCTATTCGTCGAAAGTAATGAGTCTTAACGAAGTAAAATGTAAAAATATTGGCAAGTTTTCTGATAAATATGACTGTCAGAATATCTTTTTACTAGAAGTGATTCCGAATTCCATGAGGCGGAATTGAAATATTAAAAACATAATAACAAATATATGAGAAGCAAGATGAAAATTACTATATATAAAAAAAAAGAAAAAAAGAACAAGAAAATACGGAAAAAGTTATTGGACAGTACTAAAATACACACAAAAAAAAGCTAATAAATAGATAGATAAAATAAAACAAATAAATAAAAAAAAGATTGAGCAATATGTCCAAATGTCCGGTGAGGCAACTGGTAACCTCCACTACTTGTCTTCCTGTCTCGTCATGTGTCTTTCACGAGTTACCCAAGCGATGAAGTACCACTCAGGTGTGCTTCCGATATCCACTCAGCTGATAGACACTCCCATCCACTCCCCGTTACTTTTTCACGGTGACCCCACACCACTCACTCTGTCGGTGCTTTTTGGAACTAAAGTGTGGAGTTAAGAGAGCATTAGGTTACGATAAGATAAAAAAAAAAACTGAATTTGGACTCTCTCTCTCTCTCTCTCTCTCTCTCTCTCTCTCTCTCTCTCTCTCTCTCTCTCTGCAGGCGACTAAGGATTTCTTAGACTGACGTTGTTAGGAAGTCTATTTTTAGAGGTTGAAAAAGCCGTTTCCTTCATCCACAGTGCTTGAAAGGCTTGGGTAATATGAGGTGTGTGTGTGTGTGTGTGTGTGTGTGTGTGTGTGTGTGTGTGTGTGTGTGTGTGTGTGTGTGTGTGTGTGTGTGTGTGTGTGTGTGTGTGTGTGTGTGAGAGAGAGAGAGAGAGAGAGAGAGAGAGAGAGAGAGAGAGAGAGAGAGAGAGAGAGAGAGAGAGAGAGAGAGAGAGAGAGAGAGAGAGAGAGAGAGAGAGAGAGAGAGAGAGAGAGAGAGAGAGAGAGAGAGATTGCCTGACTGAATATGCAAAAAAAAAAAAAAAAAAAAAAAAAAAAAAAAAAAAATATATATATATATATATATATATATATATATATATATATATATATATATATATATATATATATATATATATGACGCATACACACAAAAAAAAAGAAAAAAATGTAGCAAAAAACACACGGAAAAAAAGAAAAAAACAAGACCCTAAAAAAAAAGCAAAACAAGTTGAAGAAAAAAGATCCATATGGGGAAAAAAACAAAACAACACACGCGAAACGAATTACTCAACATGTCCTTCGGGGGAAAAAAATGAGAGAGAGAGAGAGAGAGAGAGAGAGAGAGAGAGAGAGAGAGAGAGAGAGAGAGAGAGAGAGAGAGAGAGAGAGAGAGAGAGAGAGAGAGAGAGAGAGAGAGACTGTCATTACGATACTGATGACAATGACCACCACTAACAACAACAACAAGAACAACAACAACAACAACAACAACAACAACAAAACACACACACACAAAAATAAATAAATAAGAATCACGAATTCAAAATATACCAGCACCAATCAACAAAACTAAAAAAAAAAAAAAAAAAAAAAATAAAATCGATGCATTTTCACCACAACAAAGAAACCAGACAAAAGAACAGAGTCACACAGCGCCGCACATAGAAACAAAATAACACTGCGCATTACCAAACCAATCACATGTATGGAGTGTTTGCCAAGAGTCACACCGCACCTTCCCGCCAGAGGGCAGTAGTGAAGCCAAGGCAAGGCAAGGCGTGACCCCGGACGCTTGGACGGGACTTGGGGGAGCTGAGAGGAGAGGCCGCGTGGGATCAGGCACGGAGGGAAAGGGTCAAGTATAGGGAAACAAAGGATCAAGTAGGGACGGGGAGGATTTAGTACTAAGAGGAAGGATCAGCGAGAGGGGAAAAAAAGAATGAGATACAGAGGCGTGCTGCAGTAGGAAAGAAAAAGATGATATACGGGGAACAAATAGGAAGTATTAAGAAACTGTGGGGAATATAATAAGGAAACAAAGGGTCAGAAAGAGAATCACGTATGAAAGAAAAGGATTTGATAATGAGGAAAAGGATCAGTGGGAAGGGAGGGGAGACAACATCAAGAAAGTAAATAAAGGACTATGTAGTGATGAAAAGATCAGGCAGGAGAGGAAATTAAAGGTAGAGGGGGAGAAGAAAGACACAAAAGAACACGTAATCACATTCTTTCTAACCATTCTGAGCCAGTAGCATTTCTAGGTCTGTTCTCTGTAGGCTTAGATTGGCGGCAAAAAGGTACATGTTTTGGAAGGCTTAGATGGCGGCTTCTCGCTACTTAACAGGAAACATGATCACGCAACAGCAATATCTAACAGAGTAATAAACGTCTATATCCCTCCAAGGGCGCGGCAATTCCAACGCGATGACACACAAGGAAAAGAAAAGTCCCCCCTCCAAGAATTTTCTCTGCATATAAAAAACAGGGAAAAGGATAACATGATTCCACTGAAGTTTCTTAATCACACACTTGACAAGAAGGAAAATACTTGTAGAACTTTACTTATAAATGAAACGGAAAAGCAGAGAAGAAACAAAGAAAAAAAAAACAATGGGGGAAAAAGCAAGTATCAGTTTAAGAAAAGAAATATTGCAACACAATCACACACAAAGAAAAAAATATATATATAAGGCCACATCAAAAAAATAGATTAAAAAAGAGGACGAAAAGTAAAAAAAAAGCAAAAAACAAGAAAAAAACAAAGAAAACAATGAAAAAAACACCATTCCTTCCTCCCTTTCCTCAGCAGCATATTAAATTCCCTCACCACACACGTTACAACTTCCAACACACACACACACACACACACACACACCACCTTCAGGAGCGCCACTTCACAGCCTCCCTCAAACTGCTCGCGCCAATCGCTGCCCTAAACGATGCTGGGTGAAGTTAGAATTGCAATGGCCTCTGGTGTTCGATTGGGGCCCTAACTTTGCGAGGTGGAGGCGGTGGGGCGCGCAGAGGACTAATTACAAGAACATGCCTATACTATTAAATCTCTCTCTCTCTCTCTCTCTCTCTCTCTCTCTCTCTCTCTCTTGGTGTAGGAGGAGATAAAGATAGGGATGATAGGATGTATGGCCGCTGGTAATGAAGTATAGATAGGGATTAAAGGTTATGGGTGGTGGTGATGGTGGTGTAAGTACTGTTGACGAGAGAGAGAGAGAGAGAGAGAGAGAGAGAGAGAGAGAGAGAGAGAGAGAGAGAGAGAGAGAGAGAGAGAGAGAGAGAGAGAGAGAGAGAGAGAGAGAGAGAGAGAGAGAGAGCACCCGAAACTCAATTAGAAACACGATTTTTAATACGTCGACTACAGAAACAATAATATGTTAATCAGATGTCAATGTGTGTGTGTGTGTGTGTGTGTGTGTGTGTGTGTGTGTGTGTGTGTGTGTGTGTGTGTGTGTGTGTGTGTGTGTGTGTGTGTGTGTGTGTGTGTAGTGAGACAAAGATAGCAATAGAGTTTTAGTGGATATAAAAATGTGTTTAATGCAATATACAGGGAACACACACACACACACACACACACACACACACACACACACACACACACACACACACAAGGAAAACGAGAGAGAGAGAGAGAGAGAGAGAGAGAGAGAGAGAGAGAGAGAGAGAGAGAGAGAGAGAGAGAGAGAGAGAGAGAGAGAGAGAGAGAGAGAGAGAGAGTACGTGTCCCGGAAACAACATGGAGATGAGAATTATATCAGCAAAGTTTCTTGCAAAAGTATTTCACACGCACAGTTCGCTTCCCTGCGCGGCCTCTTGGTATTTAGAGTGGCGCCATAACACCTAAATCCCGCTCGTCTGTGTTCAGATGACGGGGATCAAGTTAGCCAAGTTTCCAACAAGTTTTCCTGACATGATTTTCCACTCCGAAACTTTACTATTCCCTCTACGGTTTATTTTTATTATTTCCTCCCCCTCCCCCCGCCTCTCTCTCTCTCTCTCTCTCTCTCTCTCTCTCTCTCTCTCTCTCTCTCTCTCTCTCTCTCTCTCTCTCTCTCTCTCCTTAATTTCTTTCACTCTGCACCGTATTTCTAAGCAATTCCTCGTCTTGTTTCGTCTCTCTCTCTCTCTCTCTTTCTTCTTTATTTCTTTCACTGTCTGCATCGTATTTGCTAAACATTTTCTCGTCTTGTTTTATTTACTCATTTTTCCTCCTTTATTTCCTCTACTCTCTGCACCGTCTTTACTAAACATTTCCTTCCATAGTCTTATTGAATCAAACTCTAGATGAGGTTTCTTTCCCTACTAGTTTGTCCTTTTTTATTTCCTTCAATGTCTGCACTGTATTTTTAACCATTTCCTCTTCGTATATAATTGCACAGGCTGTAGTTCAAGTCATTACGGGTTTTTTAGGGATGCTTTCATGATTCCGATAGCTTATTCAACACAGATTCTACACCATCAATAGGAAAACAAATAAAAACATCCATCTAACTAATCATCTCTGTGGCCTTTGAAAAATATCCCTCATAAGAAATGTATGAATAAGCAAGTTACGGTAATTTCAATGGGTCGTATTTTTTTTTTTTTTTCAAGGCAACAAGGAACAGAAATGAAAACAATAAAAAAATACAAACTACCAAGAGAGAGGGAGAGGGAGATGAAAGGGAGACCGGTGGAAGGGAGAATGCAGAGGTGAGTGTGAGGGGCAAAGATGAAATAAATAAGAAAAAGAGAGCCAGAAAAAGGAAGAGAAGAGGAAGAGTTGAAGAAACGACGAGGAAATGAAGGAGGGAGAGACACGGGGAGGGAAGAAGAGAGGAAAGAGAGCAGAAGAGCAATGAAAAAAAGAAAGGAGAGTGAGAGAAGAAAGAGAAAGGAGAGAAAACATTTAGAACACTGAAGAAGAGAGGGAGAGGGAGAAAGGGGAGAACAACAGAAAAGAGAAGAGAGGGAGAAAGAAAGGAGAAAGGAAATTGGGAAATGGATAAGAAGTAACAATAACGCTGCGATAAAGTCATAAATCATCGATAAGAGAGAGAGAGAGAGAGAGAGAGAGAGAGAGAGAGAGAGAGAGAGAGAGAGAGAGAGAGAGAGAGAGAGAGAGAGAGAGAGAGAGAGAGAGAGAGAGAGAGAGAGAGAGAGAGAGAGAGAGAGAGAGAGAGATTTCGTGATTACAAGATCGTTTGGACATGAGGGTTCGTTCATCAACAAACTACCACTCAAGTCATTAGTGTCACGACATCCTATGACGCAGTGACTGTCTGAAGGTCGAGTGACAGCAACGAAGTCTTATCATGTGCATCGATGTGAGGAAGAAGAAAAAAGAAAAAAAAAGAAAAAAAAAGAAAAATAAAGGGCTGGCTAGTGCAACAAAAACTTCCAAAAGGGACAGTTTATTTCCCACTCCCATACAAAAAAAGGTAGACTGAAAAAGTGTTTGGTCAGTTATGTAAAGGAAGAAAGTGTCTGTCACTCACTTAAGCGAATCAACGAAGGTGACAAATTAGGGAGAGGTCTGAAACAATCTTAGACACGATATGAGGGTAATCCACCAATATGTTACTAAGTTATTAATGAAAAAACGAAGGGAACGCGGTCTCTGAAACCCATCACAGTAGTTCCCGAAGTGTCTTGCTGTTCATCTTTCAAGCAGCTCAAGTCACTGGGAGGTGGAAAAGTAGAAAAATAAGATAGACTACCAGAATTTAATCCTTTTATTACTAGAGTGTGTGTGTGTGTGTGTGTGTGTACTCAAGTCCTCATGTTAGCCTGTTTACACTAACTTGGCACGTAAGCTCCGCCCATCTAGATCATTAACCCCGCCCACTTTCCCTATCGAAGCAGCGGATTGGTTCACGTGTTCAGTGTTCGAAGTTGTTCGTCAGTTCACGCTGAATACTCGTTTGTTCATCAGTGATAATGAGACCCTTCACTATAATGTTTAAAGAATAATGGTGCCATTTAAGTTCATTAGCACATTAGTGAGGCGACTGAATGAAGCCTATTATGTCCATATTTGTGCTGATAACAATGAGTATTTATTATTCCAGATAAATACGCAACCTGTATATGATTTGCTGTAAACAGGAAGTCTATTACTACCTGTGTACACAATATATGGCTGTTAATGATTTGTGTTGATTTCCCAGCAAACACTGCCAACGCAACACGCAGGAATGCTCACCCTGCTGTCTCGCTCTGGCTATTTGGTGGCGCTGTGATGTATGTTGTTATGTTTATGATAGCACAGTTGTAGTAGAAGTAATAATACGGGTCTCGCTGATAAAGCTTAAAGGTGACACGGGCCACACCAGGAAGTTTTACAGACATGCATGGGCAAAAGCTTGGTAAGTGCAGCTACATGCCGAGGCTATGACGACGACTACTACTACTACTACTACTACTACTACTACTACTACTACTACTACTACTATTACTACTACTACTACTACTACTACTGCTGCTGCTGCTGCTGCTGCCACAACAACAGCTAACGAATTCATACAATTGTAAGTTGTATATTATACGTCTGCGTACAAATAAATACACATCTGCCGTGGCTTTGCGACCTCTGGGTTGACATTCCTGGCGAATACTTAATGCATACTTGTACAGTTGCATTCCGTCAGTTAACTAGTGAATCACATTGACGTCAGTTTCCCGTCACATGTTCGATCCCACGCATGCGTCAGTTCTCTGAAGCAGCAGCTGTTCTGGCGAGCGAGCAGCTACAACAAAGCTGGCGCCACGGTATTCCAGTATTAGATACCTCTGCAGTCAT
>NC_087163.1:25037084-25057084 GCF_035594125.1 Scylla paramamosain | reverse complement strand
TGTGTGTGTGTGTGTGTGTGTGTGTGTGTGTGTGTGTGTGTGTGTGTGTGTGTGTGTGTGTGTGTGTGTGTGTGTGTGTGTGTGTGTACAAGTTCAGAATACCAGTACAGCATAAAAATGGGGACATCTCTGACAGACTGGCATCTTATATATATTTTTTATCAAGACTTTCAATGCCAAAATAGAAAATAAAAAAAGAGAGAAGACAATAATAATAATAATAATAATAATAGTAATAATAATAATAATAATAATAATAATAATAATAATAATAATAATCATATGTACATTTTTATCTTTTATGTATTGCCTCTTTAGCACAGTGATCTTGTTTATGGTCTGACACGTAAGACTCATCTCTCTCATCCCAACAAAATGAACGAATAAATAGTCACTAAAATCTTATGCCAGTCACACTTCAAGACACCCCCCCCCTATCCCCTACCCCCCCCACACACACACACACACACACACAGCACACACACTCTCTCTCTCTCTCTCTCTCTCTCCTGAAGGTGACGGCGAGTGTTGTGGTGAGAGGTTTGTGGTGCGGGAACTGGTGTGAGATTGAGGTAAAATAAACGTTGAAGAAAAAAAAAAATATGAAGAAAGAAGCGTTTGGAGGACAGGGAGAGAAAGAGAGAGAGAGAGAGACAGAGAGAGAGAGAAGTATATGAAAAAAGAGAGTAAAAAATAAATAAAAATGTTTTGAAATATTAAGAAAAAAAAAGTGAAGGACAAGTGTGTTTGAAGGACGGAGTAAAAGGAAGTTTTCAAAACACGGAAAATGAAGCGCTTAATAAAGACACACATAGAAGAGGAGAGAGAGGAGAGAGAGGAGAGAGAGAGAGGAGAGAGAGGAGAGAGAGAGAGGAGGAGAGAGAGAGAGAGAGAGAGAGAGAGAGAGAGAGGAGAGAGAGAGAGAGAGAGAGAGAGAAAGGAATTGCTTAAAACATTTAAAAGAAAAGAGAGAGAGAGAGAGAGAGAGAGAGGAGAGAGAGAGAGAGAGAGAGAGGAGAGAGAGAGAGAGAGAGAGAGAGAGAGAGAGAGGAGAGAGAGAGAGAGAGAGAGAGAGAGAGAGAGAGAGAGACCAAGGTAAGAGAGAGGGAGAAAAAAAAAAAAAAAAAAAACAGAAGAAACTCAAAACAAACAAACTTGGGAGGGCAATCGTAGACAAGAGAGGGAAAAGAAGTGCTCAGGTGTGCTGCCGAGTGGTGGCCTGACTAATGACGCTGAACAGCTGAATAGTTGCCGATAACTGCCGGAACTTGAGTCATGGTGGACGTCAGGAGGACCACTAGCACCACTACCTCTTGCAGGGCTTCGCGAATAATTAACACCTGGCTGGTAGGAAAGGGAGGGTCTGAGGAGTGAATGGGAAGGGGGAGGATAGCTTTGTGGGGAGTGCATTGGGAGGAGGGAGGAAAATGAGGATACAGGAGGAACAGGAAGTAGCAAGAATATGGGAGGAGAGATTTAAACGGAACTAGAGAGGAGGAGGAGGAGAAGGAGGAGGTTGATGATAAAGAATACAAAAAGGAATGACAGTAAATAAGGGGAAGAAACACAGGGGAAAAGGAGGGAAGAGGAGGGGATGAGTCAGCTTAAGGGGAGGAGGAAATTAGTGTGGGGAATAGAGTAGACAGGGAGTGAGGCGTCTTGGAAGTGCAGGGGAGAGCAAAAGGGGCTGGGGGAGGTGACAGGGGCGAGGCTCATAATGTGACGTGGATTCCCTGTCAGTCAAGGAGAAGAATCCGGGTCTGGGCCAAGGGTTGAAACTCGACACTCTGGCCATGGCGGTACTTCTATTACATAACTACCCCTGCTCAGGCTCGCTAATGCCCCCACTAATGCCTCACGTTCACAGTTCCTGGTAGAGTAGAGGGATCACTCGTAAGGAGATAAGAAAGGCGTAATAAGTCAGTAGGCCTACACGTGGTATTTCCTGTGTTTTATGCTTGTACATTTGTCTATGCTCGTGTCTTTGTTAGTCTCTAATAAATGGATTTCTCTAACCTTATCTTAAATGGTTTTTTTTTTTTTATTGATTGTACTAACAACCTTATCACAATCTATTTCAGTTGTCAGCCATGTAATTTCACTTTTTATATATTTTGTAGTTCAACTATCAACATCTTTAGTAATTCAACTTTATCAAAAAACTCTATATTAACTGCACTACCAACCTAATTACAGTCCACTCTACTTATCTGCCGTTTTAATTCACCATCAGTTCGTTCCTACATTTTCTATAATTTAACTTCATCATTCTTTACTTCTCGTCCTGTTCTGATCACTCTACCTAACAACCAATTAATTACAGTCTTTTTATCATATTATTTCCATCATATTATTTCAGCATCAGTTTCTTCCCATCTCTTCAAATTCTACTTTATCAAGCTTGAAGTCTTTACTCTTCGTCATATTCTCATAATTAACCCTAACAACCTAATTACAGTCTATTCTAGTTATCAACCATATCATTTCATCATCATTCTTCCTAAATATTTCCTAATCCAACTTTTATAAAGCTTGAATCCTTTACTTATCGCTGTATCCTCGTGACTAACCCTATCGCCGGTCACGTTGCCCGTCAACACCCACCTCGTGATCGCCAGTGTCGGGTACGTGGCATCACCGCCCTCCCAATCTTTTTCTGTCACTGATAATCTGCGCGTGATAAGACCTCGTATGATTTATCACCTCACCTCCCTCTCCCCTTCTGTGTCTCCCGGAATGCATCTCCTTCCGGCCACCAAGACCATCACAACTTCAAAACCTCATGATGAACTTCCAAGGTTATCAAAGCTTCACTCCGCCTGGCAGACCTTGTGTTGGAGGCTCCCAGGCCTTGATGTGCCGCGCTGATCAGTGGCAAACATCCTCATGACACCCAGCCACCTCACGCTACCCATGCCCTGCACCAACACACACACACACTGTACTATATGACCTTGACACACCTGGTGCTACTCCCTCTTCGCTATTCACCGCCTCGCCGCTCCTGCTCTGCTTGCCTCACCACTCTACACCCCTTGATATATTTTCGGTCTTAATAAAACGATATATTTTCAACGTGATTTATGTTTAACTTATTTTTTGTATCTATTTTACTTATTTTTATGGTCCCGAGAACTGCTTAACCGTATCATGCTATTTTTTTTTTTTTTCTTCCCAGTGAACATTTCTACACGTACCATTCTTCTTCACAAGTTCAGGCAAGTCCAGGGACAAGAAATAAACGCAAAAGAAAATCCAGTTGTGCACCAAGCAATTTTTCCTCCCAAGCGCCACGAGAGAGAATAAGAGGAAGGCAAAACATTACATAACAAAGTCCTGCAATACGTATACACACAAAGAATGCGAGAAATAGAAAACTTCGGCCATTAGTCTCACGCCGAGCCCTCGTGAGTCTCGGAACCATCTGGGCGAGCAGACAGCAACTTGCAGCAAACAGGCGGCACCTCCTCCCAGACAGACAGACGGGCATTAAACACTAACAAGACGACCCATTACTCCCTCCGTGCACACCGTCACTCCCAAACACGCTAGCCTTGTGCCCATTCCTGTACACCTCCCGCTATACACCCACCCCGTCTCGCCTCAAGTCCCTCACTCCTCCACCCTCAGCTCACCCTCAGACGCGCCCGAAATTAATAAGATGTCTGAAGGGGTAGGTCAAAGGGCTAAAGGGGACACAAAACCGGCGAGTTGGACATTCAAACAGACAGACGGACATGAGAGGGAGACATGTGGAGGTCATGCGGTCTATGCGTGGGAGAAAACACACACACACACACACGAGTTCAACTGACGTACGTAGATGATAAGTAAATAAAGGGTTGGCCAGCTTCTCCTTATTCATACATACAAAGTCACCCTACTGTCTTCTATTCTAAGGAGTGGAGACGTTCCTTTATATTCCCGCCTTGCGAAAGAAAGTTTACTAATCTCGTGTGTCAGTAACCATGAGGCTCCTCCCCGCCTGGTGGTGTGACTCGCCTCCACCAATCACAGGACACAGCGACAGTGACGTCACGAGTCACAACACCTCGCCACCTCCAGACAGTTGCGTCATTTTAAAATTATCTCGCCGGAACGTGCGAAAATTCCTGCGCCGCTACGGTCATCCGGCTTACGAGATGCGGACAGGCGCGCAGCATCGCCCCCACGAACTACAACTAGAGGAAGCAGGGATGACGCAGGAAGGGAAGTGGGATAAAAGAAGGTGAGGTAGGTGAGTTAGGGGAGGCAGGGGGAGGTGGGGGCAGGTGAGTTGTGACCACGTGGCCGCAACACACACCGCGCTGCCAAACGTAAGACCCACACACAAGTAGCCGAACAGTGATCAACACTAATACAAAGCCATCGCAACTCTTTAAAAGGCTTTCTAGGAAGTGCAAAAAGTCAGACGAGTCAACTTGAAGGGGAAAGGCAGAAGCGCTCATGAAGTCCTGGGGGCAAACAGCGCTCACTGTGCACCGGTTGTCAGCACTGGGGCCCTCCTGTGGGGTGTGGGGGGTGGTGGGGGGGTTGGCGGAGCGGCACAAGGCCAAACGAAGCAGGCACCCCTCCCATGCCACTGATGCAGATGTGTCATTCCCAGAGTCCCCGGCGCAGGTAAGTGATTCATCTGGCGGCTCTCGCTTCCCTCTTATCATGTCAGCGTGGCATTAACGCCGATACATTTGCATGGTTTAGATGAAGGCAGGATAGGATGGTGATCTTGGCCCCCCCCTCTCTCTGATACCCAAAAATCACAGTAACATCCTTTATTATTCATCAACTCCACATACACTAATATTTCACAACCCACAATCTTCCTTTGAACGCTTAAAACACGCATTATTAACCAACACAAGCGGCAGTTAGTCAGTCAGTCACTCAAGTCTAAACTCTCACTTTGACTACACTTTTTTTCCCCTCCAAACTCTCTATGAATACTTTTTTCCCCACAAGTGACTTTTTCCTCCTTATAAGTCGTGGGTGTGGCTGCTTCGGCTCTCAGGTCTCATCAGGAGGGTCTCTGGGTTTGGATATCCCCGTCGGACTGTTTCTGGGGCGATGTTTACAGAGAGGCAGCCCGCAGTCACGTCTCCGCCACCAACACTCTTGCAGGTTGTAAAACGAGCTTATGTTGGTGAAGGATTTATAACTCGTCGCCTCTTAGATGTGTGTGTGTGTGTGTGTGTGTGTGTGTGTGTGTGTGTGTGTGTGTGTGTGTGTGTGTGTGTGTGTGTGTTTCAAAAGATTCTTCAGTCTAATGCTACTTCAGTTTAATTATCTGTTTCACTTCACACGTAAGACTCACGTAGGATTCTTTTATTGCTTGCTGGACTTTCTTTTCCTTTCGTTTAATTTAATTTTTTTTTAACACCGACATTCTCTCTCTCTCTCTCTCCTCTCTCTCTCTCCTCTCTCTCTCTCTCTCTCTCTCTCTCCTCTCTCTCTCTCTCTCAAGTGAAACTAGGTGAGGGGGACCTTGACGGCTCTCTGAACGGCAACATCGGTGACGTCATCTCCCCCCTCCTCCCCCTCCATCTTTCCCCCAACACCTGGAGGTCTGCATAGAAAGCGCCAACCCACCACCACCGGCTTCCTGACAGCTCCTCTTCCCTCTTCCTTTCCAGGGCACGGGGTGATGGGAGTGGCATTACCAATGGAGGTGACTAGTAGTAGTAGTAGTAGTAGTAGTAGTAGTAGTAGTAGTAGTAGTAGTAGTAGTGGTGGTGGTGGTGGTCGTCATTATATCTTTGGAGCGATGATTGAATTGATTTTTTTTTTTATTTCGTTTGTACTTCCTTTCGGTTCCTTTCCTTTCCTTTTAAAGAACAAGAAAAAAAAAAAGATGGAGAACAAGGCCCAGAAGAAAATTAGAAAGATGGGGAACAAGAACCATAAGAAAAAAGAGATGAGGAACAGTAACCTGAAGGAAAAGAAAGATGAGGAACAAGAACCAGAAGAAAAGAGAAAGATGAGGAACAGGAACAAGAAAAAAAAGAGAAAGATGAGGAATAAGACCCAGAAGAAGAAAGATGAAGAACAAGAACAAAAAAAAAAAGATGACTAACAGCAACCAGAAGAAAGAGGAAAGATGAACAAGAACCATAAGAAAAACGAAAGATGTGGAACAAGACTCGGAAGAAAAAAAAACAAAGAAAATAATAATAAAAAGAAAGAAGAGGCAGGAAAAACACCAGTATAACCTTATATACAGTTGGCAGTACAGGCAAGTGGCAGTGGCGGTCTACTTTGTCCTGTCAACAGTGCCAAGTGGGGAACACCTGTGCCTGGCGGGACCTGATAGGGAGGCGGCAGCAGCAACACCAGCAACACCAGCAACAGCAGCAGCAGCAGGCAACGGGGCAAGTTACGGGACGAGAGAGAGAGAGAGAGAGAGAGAGAGAGAGAGAGAGAGAGAGAGAGAGAGAGGGAGAGAGAGAGAGAGAGAGAGAGAGAGAGAGAGAGAGAGAATATGACCTTCAAAAAATATATAAAAAACAACTAGATTCAATAAAAAAAGAATAAGCGCTGCGGTAAACACACACACACACACACACACACACACACACACACACACACACACACA
Source organism: Scylla paramamosain (assembly GCF_035594125.1). Lineage (NCBI taxonomy): Eukaryota > Metazoa > Arthropoda > Malacostraca > Decapoda > Portunidae > Scylla > Scylla paramamosain. The sequence continues at coordinate 25,050,495 of NC_087163.1, read as the reverse complement.
CACACACACACACACACACACACACACACACAATGGCAACAAAAGGAAGCGTAGCAAAAGAAAGAAACAAGGTCTTAAGAACACGAGAACTAACGCAAATTAAATAAAGCGCACCAAATAGAGCTCCACTGTAATGCGCACACACTGACACACACACACGTGCGGCAGAGTTAAGCAGGGCAAGGCGACGAGGAGGAGGACACGTATTCTCAAACCCTTGCAGACTTACATAGCTGAATGGTCACTTTCTTATGTCATGTTCTTCCACTAAACGTGTAGAGGACTGGTTAAACTATCAGTAGAAGCATGAAAACACTTGGAAACTAAAAATTTGGGTCATGAAAACACGGTTAACAACAGCCTTTCACTCGTATCATGAAAACACGCTTGAAACCTGGTACTAGACTCATGACATTCTTGAAAAATATCACCAATCATGAAAACTGCCAGCAAAATCATGGACACTTCAAAACAGGCACTGGAGTCATGAAAACACTCTTGAAAGCTGCTACTCAAATCATGCAAACACGATTAAAAACTATCATTACTTAGGAACCTGAAAACACTTGAAAACTACCACTCGAAGCCTGAAAAACCCTTGAAAACCACACTAAAATCATGAAAACACTCTTGAAAACACCAATAACCTTCATTACAAACGTCAGAGAGAGAGAGAGAGAGAGAGAGAGAGAGAGAGAGAGAGAGAGAGAGAGAGAGAGAGAGAGAGAGAGAGATAGGTTACATCCGAGACATGCTATACTGATGAGGATATGACGACACACTGCGCTCAGCTGACTCATATTGAGAGACCTTCATGTGGCATCAGTGAACTACCACCACCACTACCACCACCACCAACCATCACCACGTGTTTGTTGTTGTTTCGCCGCACATGTCATCGACTTCCGAGTGCTTACTGGTCTTGTTCGTGTTCCCAGCACCTAATCGAGAGGAGTTTATTTTTTTTCCCATGCTTTCTTCTCTCTATACGTGTGAGAATGTATATCAAGGAACCAATAGCATATTTTTCCTTGTTTTTTTCTACCATTATTGTGTTGAAGTTTATTTCTCAAAAAACCAAGAGGAGTTTGTATTTTTTTCCTTCTTTTCTACACGACAATTGATTAAGTTTATTCGTCAACCAACCAATAAGAGTTTGTACGTTTTTCCTCCTTTTTCTACCGCCAACTGTGCTTACGTGCGTCTATGAAGTGACCAATGTAAGTTTGTACGTTCTTACTCCTTTTTTCAACTCCACAATAGTGTTTAAGAGTCTTTCAAGTTTGTTAGTATTTTTTCTCTTTTCTACTCCATTATTGTGTTTAAGCTTCTGTATCAAGTAGCCAATATTTGTTTTTATTTACTTTTCATTGTTTCTCTACTCTACAGATGTACAAGATTATTTATCAACAATCCAATAGCATTTTTTTCATACTTTTCTTCATTTCTAAAGTACAATTACATTTTCAGCGCGTCTATCCAGCAATGAAGAGTAGTTTCCGTACTTTTTCCTCTCTTTTTTCCACTTCACGGTGAATGAGTGTCTTCATTATCCAGTAACGAGAGTTTGTGTGTACTTTTTCATTTCCTTTTCAGTACATGACGATTGGCTAAGTGTTGATTGCATCGTTTATAATGGAGCGCCATGAGAGAGAGAGAGAGAGAGAGAGAGAGAGAGAGAGAGAGAGAGAGAGAGAGAGAGAGAGAGAGAGAGAGAGAGAGAGAGAGAGAGAGAGAGAGAGAGAGAGAGAGAGAGATTTAATAATAGAATGACAGAGCACGGACGCATATGAGACAATGTAAGTCAAGGCTGCACACACTGACACACACACACACACACACACACACACACACACACACACACACACACACACACCCGAGAGAGAGAGAGAGAGAGAGAGAGAGAGAGAGAGAGAGAGAGAGAGAGAGAGAGAGAGAGAGAGAGAGAGAGAGAGAGAGAGAGAGAGAGAGAGAGAGAGAGAGAGAAAGGCCAGGCTAAGGCTAAGGCAGGCAAGAGGCACCGTCTAATTGGCTTTATGACACCAACTTGGGCGAGACAAGCGCAGTAAGGTGATCAAGTCCGCTATTTACTCCAATCTGCTCCGTCCTTCCTCCTCCTCCCTTCCCTGTAGAGACGTAAAGGCGGCAGCTGAATTCAATGTAATTACACGAGAATACAATATAATACTGTAATAAGGGGAATGACTGGTGGAGAGCACGTGTGGGGAATGCGAGCGAGGTGGCACAGCAAGGGGCGCAGAAGGAGTGGCGCAGGGGTGCAGGAGGGGCGGCCTGGTGGAGTTCCCGGGACCTCGAGTGGGCTTCCGGCGAAAATTAGTTCGGAAATTTCGTTACTTCAATTACACGGACGAGCGACTGAAGGCTGAAGGGGTAGAGAGAGAGAGAGAGAGAGAGAGAGAGAGAGAGAGAGAGAGAGAGAGAGAGAGAGAGAGAGAGAGAGAGAGAGAGAGAGAGAGAGAGAGAGAGACCAGCCCCTAGGAAACGGGAAGCACTATCAGGATCTCTCTCTCTCTCTCTCTCTCTCTCTCTCTCTCTCTCTCTCTCTCTCTCTCTCTCTCTCTCTCTCTCTCTCTCCAGCCCTCAAGACAGTGCAACTCAGACTGTCAACTTCTATCCTCTTCACTTCTCGCTCTTGACTCCTCCACTCCCTGCAGCCTTATTAGCGGCGGTGAGGGAGTGGGTGATGCAGGAGGCGGTAGGTTAGGGTCTGGTGGCTCAGCGGCTCCGTTCCCTCACCGCATGACAGTACCACGCTACCGACGCCTCAGGTTCTCCCTCTACCGTGCGAGTTGTCTGACCAGGATGTGAAGTTGCCTTACCTTGCAGTGTAATTAGTGACTAAGAGAGAGAGAGAGAGAGAGAGAGAGAGAGAGAGAGAGAGAGAGAGAGAGAGAGAGAGAGAGAGAGACGTAATCTCCGTGATATATACCATTTCAATCAGACTAATACTGCTACACCCACTCCGAATCATCACGTTAAGTGCCTCTGGTCTGCTCTGCTCTGGCCTACGCACGTACACTCACACAAAACAAATAAGTAGAAAAAAATACCAATTCGCACTTCCACTTGTCCTCATTAAAACTGATCCATAGATTCGAAAAAATAAAATAAAAAATAAAAATAAATAAATAAATAAATACATAAATGCAACTTTAAATCGAAAAATAAAATCTACCAGTATTAAGTTTACAACAGCGACACAAGTTCAGGATTCACAAAGATCAATTTTCTCCTTACTTAATAACTGCTCTCACTTTGAATCCTCTTCCTCTTTCGTTTTTAGCCTCGACTCGTCTTTCATTTTCTCGTTCCTTAAATTTGAGCTTCTTATCGCTTCTTTCCCTCTCCCACAGTTTTCATCCTCTGTATGTTTTTATTTCTTTTCCGTTCCCTCGTTTTATCCCTTTGCACTTGAAAACTATTTCATATTTTGTTTCTGTTTTCTATGTGTGCTTCGAAAACTACCTTCACTTTCTCTATTCTCCGCCCTCTGTGTATCTTTTATTCACTCGTTTTCCAAATTTATACTTCGAAACTAATTAATTTTCAGTAGCTTTCAATCTTTACATATCTTTCATTTCCTCGTTTTCTATTTATGAACTTACAAACCACTCAATTTTCTACAATCTCTCGTTCCATACACATCTTTCACCTCCTCGTTCTCTATTTATGGACTTCAAAACCACTCAATCTTCTACAGTTTCTCGTTCCATGCACAGCTTTTACTTCCTCGTTCTCTATTCATTAACTTCGAAACCACTCAGTGTTCCCTAGTTTTTCGTTCTCTACGCATCCTTCATCTCCTCGCTCTTTACATCTCGAATCTACTTAATTTTCTTCACTCCTCACCTTTGCACTTTACACCGTCCTTCTCAATGTCACCAGGAATCGGATTTACTCTCCAATTTCCCCTTTGAACCAACTCTTCATTCTCTCTACTCCTTCCTTTTCGAATTCACCAATATTCTTTCCCTTGCCAGAGACGCGCCCTTCTTCCCTAAGGCTGTACAGGTGGTGGGGAGTCCTTGGGCTGCACACCCTTAAGGAAAATCGTCTCCACGCACCGGGTGACCCAAACATAAAATTCAGGCATAAAACTTTAGCTTGGATTTGCATGGGGAAGCACGACCGACCAGGCAAGAGGCCCTAAACCATGCTAAGACGGCGCTTGTTCACTTCAGTCCTCCCCCAAACAGTGTGATTGTGTGATTGCGCTGTCTCTCTCTCTCTCTCTCTCTCTCTCTCTCTCTCTCTCTCTCTCTCTCTCTCTCTCTCTCTCTCTGAAATGTAACTGCGTATTTTGTAGCGATATTTCTACATACACAAGAAAAATTACACTTCATCTCATTATATCCCCATCTCTCTCTCTCTCTCTCTCTCTCTCTCTCTCTCTCTCTCTCTCTCTCTCTCTCTCTCTCTCTCTCTCTCTCTCTCTCTCTCTCTCTCTGACATCTACCTATTATCCGTACCACGCACACACGGACACACACACGCACGCACGAACACAAGAAAAATTAGACCTCATCTCATTATCTCTCTCTCTCTCTCTCTCTCTCTCTCTCTCTCTCTCTCTCTCTCTCTCTCTTCCCCCACACGTTCCCTCAAGCCCACCTAATTACTCGAAGCCACATTACCACACCAGAACTGCCTGAAGCTACGCGGGTGCCGCCTCCAGCTCCTCAGACGCTAACAAACGCGGTTTCTGGCGGTCCTCAAAACTCCAGGCGACCTTTTCTCCTCTCACAGCTCCCCCCGCGCCACTCCTCCCGCTCAACACTCCTCTCAACGTGTCCCTTGGGGTTTAAAGGAGTGGAGAGGGCGGGGCTGTAGTCTCTCTCTCTCTCTCTCTCTCTCTCTCTCTCTCTCTCTCTCTCTCTCTCTCTCTCTCTCTCTCTCTCTCTCTCCCCGACTGTTTTCCAAGGCCACATTGATGACTTCCCGGATTCTCATGTTCATAGTGTAGAAATATTGTTAATCTGTCACTAGAACAGTAAAAAATACACTGTAATACCCGTGCAACTTATACTACAGCCTTCTGAATACGTTAATGAAGTAATTTTTGAGTGGAAGCGCTGCGCAGAAGTGTTTTATAATATGGTTCAAAGTTCGCTGTGTTTTCCAGGCTTTTCCACGACATAAATGCTGTGGCCTTGGTGGAAGAGCTTTCGTATCCTTCTGTTTGTCCTATTTCGTGTAGTTACGGTCAGTAGGTGAGATGCAATGTTTATTTCTCCTGTGTTCAGCGTTTTTATTCAGTCTTAGGTCTTCTGATCCGCTTAGAGTCCACCAGTTGACGGGTTTTATAAGATTGTTAAACCAGATGACGTGAGGCTGAGGGAAAAGAAAACGGAAGAATGAAAGTTAGATGGATAGGTAACTTGACTTCTGATCACGACTCTACCAAGTTTAGTCTTACAGTACTACTTCTACCTCCTCCCCCCTTCCGTGCTTCTTCTTTTCCTGCTTTCCTGCACATCAAACTTCGCCTTCAATACGTTCTTCCCTCGTTCAAGCATCAATACACCCATCTCTTTTATTTCTTATATTTTACGTATAGAGACTGACTGGGGATAAAAAAAACGAAGATAAAAAATAAAAGGGTCACTTAACTGCTGCCCTCTCGCCAGAAAAAAATAAAATAAAATAAAAAGGCATTAGTTGGTCACGTATTGAGAATCATGATACTAATAAGTAAAAAAAAGTTATATAAACTGTATAATTGGTGAGTTTTGATGTTCCAGGAAAGGCATAGTGCTCTCTCTCTCTCTCTCTCTCTCTCTCTCTCTCTCTCTCTCTCTCTCTCTCTCTCTCTCTCTCTCTCTCTCTCTCTCTCTCTCTCTCTCTCTCTCATTTTCTTTGTTTGGGTTTTCCTCTGTGGTGGTTTTCCAATAAGTATCTCAAGAAAATTGGCTTAGTTGGTCCCCGCCCACCTCCTCCTCCTCCTCCTCCTCCTCCTCCTATCGTTCTTCTCCAGCCTCGATGTGTGCTTGTTCCCTGTGTGTGTGTGTGTGTGTGTGTGTGTGTGTGTGTGTGTGTGTGTGTGTGTGTGTGTGTGTGTGTAACGATAATGATGTAGGTGCTTTGCTATATAACACACACACACACACACACACACACACACACACACACACACACACACACACACACACACATACTCACCCATACACTGAAACACACCATTATCTACCTCCACTCACTCACACACACACACACACACACACACACACACACACACACACACACAACCTGTCCTTCAATTTACACATCAGACGAACAATTCATCCATACATACATTCACCCACCGTATACATCCGTACGTATACATGTGGCTACAAAATATTTCACGAGGCAGCCACAACATGCAGAGGGGAAAAAAAAAAAATTACAGCAGCCGAAACAGACAGAAACACAGGATATAATTTACACAACACCAGCAACACTAACAATGGAAAAAAAGAACATGAACCAAACTCGTTCCAAATTAATGGTGCAAATGGACAGTTCAAAGCGAGAGCGAGAGAGAGAGAGAGAGAGAGAGAGAGAGAGAGAGAGAGAGAGAGAGAGAGAGAGAGAGAGAGAGAGAGGAAATGTATAAAACATTAGACAAGACATAAATAAGAAAGAATATTATCAATGTACATGAGCACGTTATGTATTATTTATGTATATTAATTAACATATGATAAAAGTGAACGTGCAAAAAAAAAAAGAACGAGGAAAAACATTAATGGCTGAAATGAAATACGAACGAACAAATAAACACACTAATGAATAAAAAACAAACAAACAAACAAACAAACAAAAAAACGTAAGTAAAAACGAAACAAAAAGTGAACAAAACAAACATGAACGAATAAATAAACAAAACGAACGAAGGAAAAGAAAAAAACAAAGAAGAAAAACACAGACTAATTAAAAAGACAAATACATAACATCCCAAAACACAAAGCAAGCCTACAAACAGGTGTGCTAACGAACAGGTATGATAATTAGACAGGTGGTTCAATACAGGCCCAAACTCAGGTAATAACAGGTACTAATAACATGGCTAATGAGCACAGAGGCAAAGCTTCACCTGGGAGTTGCCTTCAGTTATTAATGAAAACTCACCATTCCTCTCCCTCTATCTCCCTCCGTCAGTAGTAGTGATTATGGAGGAGGAGGAGGAGGAGGAGGAGGAGGAGGAGGAGGAGGAGGAGGAGGAGGAGGAGGAGGAGGAGAGTGGGAAGATGATTCAGAAGTCAGGAGTGAGAGGAAAGAGAGAGGGAGAATTGAAGGAGGAATTGGAATGGAAGGAAAAAAAGAGAAAAGGTAAATTATACGAGAGAGAGAGAGAGAGAGAGAGAGAGAGAGAGAGAGAGAGAGAGAGAGAGAGAGAGAGAGAGAGAGAGAGAGAGAGAGAGAGAGAGAGAGAGAGAGAGAGAGATTTATCGTTCTCAGGTAAGCAAATATCACACGATCACGCATCAATATTTCCTTCCTAATAATTTCTGGCAATAAATTTCTCTCCTTTGTTTACCTTTTATTATCGAACCTGGCCGGATTGCTTATTTATTTACCTGTCTCATTTTCTGTTTGCTTACTTTCCTGCGCAGGCTCTTGAGTATACTGGCAGAATAAGGGAAAAAGAGAGAAGAGACGGGAGGAAGAAGGAGAAAAGGAGGAGTGAAGAGAAGAAGGTGATGGAATGGAGGCGTTTTAGGAATGACAGAAAGGTGGATGAGGGTAAGAAGGAAAGGGAATGTGCGTGGAATGCGAGATAAAGGGAACCAGTGAGAAGAAAAGAATTAGAGGAAAAGGAAGGATGAAAGAAGGAAAAAGAAGAGGAATGGGAAGGAATAATGGGGAGGGAAGTGAAGGAGAGAATGAAAATGAGAAGGGATGGGATGGGAAAATAGGAGGAAAAGGAAGAGAGAAAGATAAGGACACGAAAAGTAGAACAGATAAAGGAAAAACGGATGAATGAGTGAATAAATGAATGAAATAAGGAATAAAAGAAAACACAAATGAACATAAAGAAAGAAAAAGAAAAGATGTGTCGATCCTTATTTAGATGTTAATGATAAAGCGTCGTAAATAATGTAAAATAGAAAAATAAAGGAAAAAAAAGTAAAGAAAAAAAGTAAGCAAGAAAATGATGGGGAGATGTAAGGAAAGGGTGAGGAAAGGTCGAAGGTTAACTCTCTCTCTCTCTCTCTCTCTCTCTCTCTCTCTCTCTCTCTCTCTCTCTCTCTCTCTCTCTCTCTCTCTCTCCTAGGCCAGTCAATCCCAGCCTTCCTCCCTCATTCCTATTCCCCACCTAGCCAAACCCTCCCTCACTTCCCCCTCGCAATCCCAGTCCTCCCCCTCTCCTACACGGCCCACTGAGACACCGGGGAGGGAGCAGCGCCGCACCTAACAAGATTTACCAAGAGGGAGGAGGAGGAGGAGGAGGAGGAGGAGGAGGAGGAGGAGGAGGAGGAGGAGGAGGAGGAGGAGGGAGGTACTGACCCATTCTTCTATTATTGACGTTTCTGAGTCAAACGTAACGTAACCAAACCTTACTTGTCAATATTGTGTGCGTGTGCGTGTGCGTGCGTGTGTGTGTGTGTGTGTGTGTGTGTGTGTGTGTGTGTGTGTGTGTGTGTGTGTGTGTGTGTGTGTGTGTGTGTGTCTGAGGGAGCGCACGAGTCGGGGGGTTAAATAAATAAACAGGAGGGAGAGACTCGCTGTGTGGTTCTGCATACATAATGTTTGGATGTGTTAATAATGTGCCGATGCTTAGCGTTTGCAATTCAAGGCGTGACGTGTTCATTAGAGCGAAGGGAAGGGAGGCGGAGGGAGCTGGGAGGCGGGAAAGAGGGGGAGGAGAGGGGGAAGGAAAGGAACGGTGGTGAGGAAATAGCTAACGATACACTGGAGGGAGAAATGGACAGAATATCATTTAGCATTTCTGTTCCCTCATCATTACACCCAGTGAGGCAGGAACAGTTACCTTCATTACGGCCATTATTGTGTGAGGGGCTGGTGAATGTAGCGGTGGTGGGGGGACTCGAACCAAACACACGTCAAGCCACAATTAAGTCTCTCAGCCGCTAAGCCACAAGCACTTCAAAATGGACGTTGCGATGTTGGTGAATTTTTCATTGCTTGGGATGCTAAGTGCTTTGGGGTTCAGCGCAGGATTGAAGAGCGAAATACATGATCTTTTTCAATACGATTCGGTTGGTGGGCTGTACTGCTACTACTGCTGTTGCTACTTCTCTTCCTCCTCTTTATCCTCCTTCCAATGGTATCTTTTACGTAACAGCGGTTCTGGTCAAGGGCAACACAATGGATGAAAAAGGAAAAAAGGTTCACTAAAATACCAATCTCTTACTACTACTACTACTACTACTATAATTAACAACAAATCATCTCCACTACCAGCAATAACAATAACAATGAATACAATACTAAACAAAACCAAACAGATCAACACAAACAACAAAACAATCGGCCATTAACGGTGAGAGTCTTGCTTCCTCCCAGCTCTCGTGAACTCCTCCCATAAGCTCCCCACACCAGCTTAATGTCCAGGAACAAGAACAATACGAACAACAACTACAACTACAGCGATCCATTGCTTCCTCACGGCGCACTGAAATAGCAACAAAAGTTACGCCAACAACAACAATCATGTCACTCGCTTCCAACTGCGGTAATAACTTAGGAGATGTAATGATAGTAACAGCAATAAAATACGTACGGTTCTTCATGGGACAAGACTTGAGTGACACCTGGATTAGCACGTGGCCAAGGCAGGTAACCATGAAATACTGTTTGTAATGGTGACACCGCGACCGGATCCGGATTACGAACCAGTAAACGAGCTTGCATCAAATCAAAGAGCGTGGTGTGAGTGGTGTGGCTCGCTCTCTCTCTCTCTCTCTCTCTCTCTCTCTCTCTCTCTCTCTCTCTCTCTCTCTCTCTCTCATTTCCTACTTTTACGGAGTTAAGACAAGTTCGAAACAAGTTGTGTCAGTTGATGCAAATAAAACAACTTTAGTTACTTTTATAAAGCCACGATCTCACCTCTCTCTCTCTCTCTCTCTCTCTCTCTCTCTCTCTCTCTCTCTCTCTCTCTCTCTCTCTCTCTCTCTCTCTCTCTCTCGTTAAAGTTTAATTACATCCTTCTCTTTTTCTCACCCGCACTCCACTCACATCTATCCTCTCTCTCTCTCTCTCTCTCTCTCTCTCTCTCTCTCTCTCTCTCTCTCTCTCTCTCTCTCTCTTTCATGTATTGCCTTTATCCTAATCCCTTATTGTTGATCCTTCCTGTGCTTAGCTTTTCTCTCTCTCTCTCTCTCTCTCTCTCTCTCTCTCTCTCTCTCTCTCTCTCTCTCTCTCTCTCTCTCATTTCATTTCTTTATTCTCTTCCTCCCTTTTCCTCTGTCCTTTCTCTCCTCTTCCTATTCTTTTCAGCTGTCAATGGCAATGTTCTCTTCCTTTCCCTCTTATAAAGGCGATATAACGTTAGAGAGAGAGAGAGAGAGAGAGAGAGAGAGAGAGAGAGAGAGAGAGAGAGAGAGAGAGAGAGAGAGAGAGAGAGAGAGAGAGAGAGAGAGAGAGAGAGAGAGAGAGAGAGAGGGGGAGGTGGGAGTTTGCTATGAAACTCTACGGATCTTGTCTTCCACGATTCATTTACTGCCACCACCATTATCACCACTACCACCACTATCACCACCATTACCACTCCCATTATTACCGCCATCAATAGCAGCACCACCACCACCACCACCACTACTTCCACCACCACCACCACCAACCACCACCACTACCACCACCACCACCAAGTCAGCAATATTTGTGTATTCAAGTCTTAGGTAGAAATACATATATTTAAATAAAAGTCTGAAATTGTTGTGTACGCTGACTTTCATTATTGCAAAAAATACAAGATGACAATGGATGACTAAACACACACGCACACACGCACACACACGAGCGCTCATCCATAATTCAAATCTAAAATACGATACGTCACTGAAAAACGTAATAAAAAAAACAACAAGAAAACAAACACTAAATAAATAAACACGGAAACGAACAGAGAAACAAAAGACGACATTAAACAAGGCACGCGATAAACGGAGACCAGGAAACACAAACGGAGAGGAACAAACAAGACAAAATCAAGAAACATGTGCATGAAAAACCAACTTGTAAACAGCGACAAGGAAACTGTAAATGAAACCAAAGATCTCGTCAAGCGAATGAAATGAACGAACACGAGGAAAAGAGAAGGAAAAAAAAATCAAGATAAGGATTAGAGAAAGAACTTGAGATAGACAGACAGAGAGAGAGAGATAGAAAGAAAGAGAGAGGGAGATGTAAACATACACACACACACACACACAGAAAACGGAACTCAACAACAACAACAACAACAAAAAAAAAAGGAAAAAAATAAAAGAAAACGGGAAAGAAAACGGGAAACCTGGCGTACGAGGAAAACACGAGTGGCGTTTCAGGGTAGGCTCCTTCATTTCCTGGGAAGTGTAATTACTTATTCAGGGAGGCAGTGTGGGAGATGAATCAAACTGGTGGATTATTTGTACCAGGTGAATTATGAGTGAAGCTAGAGGTCACGCTGGAGGAGGAGGAGGAGGAGGAGGAGGAGGAGGAGGAGGAGGAGGAGGAGGAGGAGGAGGAGGAGATAGAATAAATGAATAGATAAAGGAGGGCAAGATGGAGTAAAAGAATGATGGATTGAGATAGTAGAGGGAAGGAGAAAGAGGAGAATACAAAATGGAGGAAGAGGAGGAAGTGGAGAAGACGCAGAAGGAGAAAGAAAGCAAAGATGAATACTAAGTTCGTGGAAATAATAAAAATTCTATCTACACTGGAAGCTGCACATGTAATATTGATAATAGCTCATGTTTATATCATACTGCACTATCTGCTGACCACCACTCCTATTCACTCCACCTTAGTAATGCAAGAGTGAAGTGGTGTCCTTGCTTTTTCACCTCCTTCGCTTGTAAAAACTCAGGAATTCTCTGGCTGGCTATAACATTCCGTCTTGCTGTGGCATTTAAACCCAGTGTGTTTTCTCCTGTGGGTAAATGCTGTGTCGTAGATTGAGTGTGTGATGTGGAAAGATGCAGATGACAGCTACAAAAGTGAATAGTGGAGAAGTTGCAACCTCCTCGTGCTTGTTGGTTTATTTATGGGTTTTTAAATGATCTAATGCTATTGAAATGATGTCAAAAATGTGTCATTAGTAGTTGGAGAGTTAAGATAGGGGTACTGAACTAAATTAATCAGAAGTGAACTAAATTGTCTCAAGGAATTATTATTACTATTATTATTATTATTATTATTATTATTATTATTATTATTATTATTATTATTAACATTATTACTATTATTATTATATTTGTTGTTGTTGTTGTTGTTGCTCATCTTCTCCATCACCCTCTTCTTCCTTCTTTTTCTTTTTTTTTTCTTCTTCGTCGTCTTATTTTTGGTGAGTGGCAATTTACCAGACTTTTCACCATCATTACTTTTCCACATTCCTTTATCAACCTCTCAATAAAAATAAAGAACACAACTGATAAACAACCAAATAAAACAGGCAGCGAAAAAAGGCACCGAACGCAAAGACGCAAACTGACCTTTAAACGAACCAATTCACACATCACGACAAACAAACAAACAAACAAACAAACAGACAGACAAACAAACAGGTAAATAAGCAGTAGGTAGCCCAACTCATTTCCGGATGAAAAACTCAAACAGCATCAAAAGCCTAATGCGATATGTATGTATATTTTTGCGCTCGGAAAATAAAACAGCGCTGGGGACAAAAAATTATAAAAAACTCAGAGTAGAAAATTGAATGCAATGACCCAAGGACTTGATTACTGTGTGTGTGTGTGTGTGTGTGTGTGTGTGTGTGTGTGTGTGTGTGTGTGTGTGTGTGTGTGTGTGTGTGTGTGTGTGTGTGTGTGTGTAAAAGACGGTACAAAAACACTACAAATTATGTCCCATACGAAACACGTCCCGTAACGCCTTCATAAAAGAGCCATAGGTGCCAAAAACAGTTTACCATAAAGACACAAACAGAAAACCAATTTACTCCTGAACGAGAAGCGCGAGAACGGATGGATCGCAAAATGTTTTAAGGGGACACTTCAATGTTTTTCTTTATGATATTTCAATGTTGTCTCAGTTTGATGCATGTAATAAGTTGGGAGATTTTGATATTTTCATTCTCATTATTTGGTGACGAATGGGTGTACCTCTCTCTCTCTCTCTCTCTCTCTCTCTCTCTCTCTCTCTCTCTCTCTCTCTCTCTCTCTCTCTATTTCCTTTTCACAACATCCGGCCGCTGCCTTGCAAAATAAATTCTTCGGTTACTTATTTA
>NC_087163.1:25022084-25034584 GCF_035594125.1 Scylla paramamosain | reverse complement strand
AAAGTTACAACGGTTATAAAGAGAGAGATATATATAAGGAATTAAATTAACAAAACCAGAAAAAAAAGTAACAACGGAACAAGAGACAATAACCTTTGTGTAGTTGCAAATATTACGAAAATTTTTTGAGCAAAGGATATGATGAAAACTAAAGGAGGGACATATAAACAAAGTGGGAAATTAATGAAACCAGAGAACAGAGACAAAGATAATGGAACCAGCGAGAAAAAGGAACCTCCATGCAGTTGTAAATGTTACGTATATTTTCACACACCAAAGGATATCATAAAAGCAAGTGGAGGGAGACAAAAAAAAAAATAAATAAATAAATAAATAAGGCAGGGAATTAATGAATCCACAGAAACGAAATTAAGATTATTAAACCAGCGGAGAGAGGTAAACCTTCGTGCAGTTTTAAATATTACGTAAAATTTCAAAGAGCAAATGATATACAAACTAGGAAGGAGACAAAGAGAGCGAAAGAGAAAGAGAGAGAGTGTAATCTTAGCGCAGTTGTAAAATGTGACGTAAATTCTTCACTGAGCAAACACAAACTCGAGATGAAATTACAGAAAATAGAGAAGCGAGAAGTGCAGTTTATGTAATACGAAAAATACCTAAAAGAGAGAAAGATAGATAGATAGAGAGAGAGAGAGAGAGAACAGTAATCCTCTCCTACAAGTAAATGTTAGTAAGAATGCACAGTTCACGTATAAAATATGGGGAGGGTATGAAAACAGAGAAAAAGAGACCGAAAAGACTGAAACGGACATAGAAACCGAGGAACACTGTGCAAAAGGAAACCTCAAGGAGAGTAAATAACAGAAACTAGATACGAGAGACAGAAATAAAGACAAAGTGAGGGAGGTAAAGGAAAGAGAGAGATTCGGGAGAGGAGGGAAGGAACACTACGGTGGAATTTCAAAGGATAAAGGTAAATTAGAGGAAGAGAAAAAGAGACAAACAAAAATAAACATAAAAACTGAAGGAACGCAAATAATGAGAGAGAAAATAGAGAAGAGAATGAGAAAGAGAGAGAGAGAAGAAAGGCTGAAGAGGAGACACAGAAATCTTCAAAAACAAAGGGAAGGAGAAACAAAAGTTAGAGAAACAAAATAAAGAAGAGACAGGAATAACCGTAGGGAAGTAAAGGATCGGAGGAAGGGGACAAGGAAACAACAGAAAACGGAGGAAAGGCTGAGGAGGAAAAGTAGAAATTTTAAGAAACGAAGGAAGGCAGACACACAAATCACAGAAACGGAACAAAAAAGGAGAATTAGAAATGAAAAAGAAAAAAAAGAGAAACCTTCAGAAAACGAGATGAAAGGCGTCGTAGAAGTCAAATAAACAAAACACCAACGGAAAAGTCCACACAAACCACAATAAAGAAAATAAAGAGAAAAAGAAAAAAAGTAAGACCATTAATTTTAAAAGCCATACATAGAAAGCAAAAAAAAAAAAATCGAAAATAAAACCCAGAAGAAACACTAGAGAGAGAAACACAAGGGAAGTAAAACAAGTGACTAAGGCAAACTGAAAAGAATGGAGCGAGGAAACACACCAGGACCTCGAGGGACGCGTGGAAGGCGTTACGTAGGAGTGAAGGGTTGTAAAAGGATTATGAAAGGGTCACGAGAGGGTCAGGAGGGAGTTTTGTGAATGAGTGTGAAGTGGTAAAAGGGAGAGGAAAGTGAGGGCAAGGTGGAGAGAGAGAGAGAGAGAGAGAGAGAGAGAGAGAGAGAGAGAGAGAGAGAGAGAGAGAGAGAGAGAGAGAGAGAGAGAGAGAGAGAGAGAGAGAGAGAGAGAGAGAGAGAGAGAGAGAAATTTGTGCTTTCATAACGTTGAAAAAAAAAATAAATAAATGACCTAGTTGATATATACAATTACTTCCACAATCTTATCAGTTAATATCTACTCCATTTCCTCAAGTTTAATTATTGCCCATCGCCCCTGCAAGCGTTTCATTTCATTATATTGTATTTATCATAACGCTCTACATTGTCGTTGTATGTATCTATCGCTGGTGGGGAAACTGTGAGGAGGTGGGTTGCTTAAGTGAATGTGATATGAATTCTGGGAACGCTGGCGACAGGATAAAAATAACAGTGGTATTATTCCTTTGGATTGATTAAATGTCACCTCTCGTGTAACAAACAACAATGTATATTCTACTGGATTGAATAAAATGTCAAGTTTGATATATACTTTATTTCTTTTCTATATATTTTCTTATTGTCTGTTGCCTTTCTTTTCAGTTATGCTTTCCCTGATCTTTTCCTGGTGTTCTCTCTCTCTCTCTCTCTCTCTCTCTCTCTCTCTCTCTCTCTCTCTCTCTCTGTTCCATCCTTTCACCCCATCATTTCTTTTCATACAAATCTACAATCACAAATATTACTTTTCTTTTTTTCATATTTCCTTCTTTATATTTTGCTTCCTGTCCTTTCAGTCACAACTTTCCTGTTCCTTATCTAACGTTCCCTCTCTCCTTCCCACTTTCCTTCGCTCTATTCCATTCCATTTCTTCCTTCCTCTCCACTTAGCCACAATTAACTTTTCTCTTCTTTATTCCTGCCGTCCTTTGTTCCATGCTCTTTTTTCTTTGTTTTGTTTTCTTTCTTTACTTTTCCCTTTCCTAATCTCCTTTCCATTCTTCATGTCCTCCTGTCACTTCTCCCTTTCCTGCTAAACATACCTCTGCTTTCTTCCTTTTCCCCATTTCTCTTAGTCATACCTCTCTTCACCCTTTCTCTTTCCTCCTCTTCCCACTCTCCATTTTTCATCCTAACCTAATCTAAACATTTCCTCCAGTCACTTCTCAATTTTCTACTAAACACGCCTCTTCTTACCTCACTCCTCTTAGTCATCCCTCTCTCCACCCCCTGTCCCTTTACTCCTGTCCCCACTCTCCATTCCTGCATTCTGTCCTCTTCTGTCTCAAACATTCCTCCAATCATTCATTATTTTCCTTCTTTCCCCCTTTCCACCATTCCTCTTAAGCCATCCCTCTCTCCACCCTCTTCTCTTCGCCTAACACTCTCTCAAACGTCACACTCAGGCAGAGTCCACGTAAAACTTAAAATCTTTCATTCCAATAGGGTTTTCTCCCTCGGATGAAAAAAAATAAATAAAAGACACTCCTCGTGATCCAGCCAGCCGAAGCAGACGCCATAATCCACGCCACTGGCCAAGGAAAGGACTCACTGGTTTGTCCCTGGGCCGCCGCTGTGACAGTGTTGACAATATAACGTTAACAGAATAAGACCGCGAGAGGCACGAGGGTAAACTACAAACATTTCTCTGTCTTCTCTTTCTTTCTTTTTTTTTTTTTTTTTTTATCACCAGCATGTTTTCGTTTTCTGTGTAAGGTGACTGTGTGTATGTGTGTGTGGGGGGCGGTGGTGGTGGTGGTGGTGGGGGGAGATGGTGCAATGTACGAAGGAAGTGAAAAGGGTCTTGGTTCGTGTGCTGCACTGTTGTAGGTATATAATTTTTTTACGTGCTATATTTCTATGCAGGTGAAGGGATCGTTGCATGTTTCTGGGAAGCTTGTGGATGGAGGTTTAAGCACTATTTTTTTTCAGGGTGTTTATTATATTTTATTTATTCATTTACTTATTTATTTATTTTTTTTATTCTGGGTTTTGTGTCTCGGGAATGGGAGGAAGCAAGGCGCCGTCTGTAAACCCGTAAAGCGTTTGTACTGCGTCTGAGGAATGGAAAAGCTGAATCTCAAGGTAGGAAGGAAGGAAAACGACCACTACATTTTCATCTTTTCGTTTTACAATTTTAGGAATTCAGCGACGAAAGGTGAGTGAGAGAGAGAGAGAGAGAGAGAGAGAGAGAGAGAGAGAGAGAGAGAGAGAGAGAGAGAGAGAGAGAGAGAGAGAGAGAGAGAGAGAGAGAGAGAGAGAGAGAGAGAGAGAGAGAGAGAGAGAGAGCGCTTCCTCAATGTCATTCCAGACACAATACAATTTTATTTTCCTCATTCTTATTAGGCGACTTCATATTTCGTCAGTCTGTTGTTGTAGTGTTGACATGGAGGCCACATTTCACTCGACACTTCAAAAGGTAAACAACTTTCCAAGAGACGCACATTTTTCACGATTCCCAACGTCAAAGCTAATAAAACTTTGTCTCCCTTCCTTTCTTCCTTCCTCTCCCTACCCTCCTCACCATAACCGCGCTCTTCTCTCTCTTCTTTCCCTTCGTCGCTACATTTGCCTCTCTTCCGTCTCCCCAGCGTTCATTGGTTGAAAAATGTGCACCTCCCTTGTGTAGTCCATTAAGGATGGTGCTGGGAAGTGAGAAAAATAGTGGCTCAAGTTTGTTGTTATTTGAATTCAGGCTGCGCGGAGACGATCACTCCCCAAACGGCGCTGCGCAGCCTCCCCTCCCGACCTCCTTTTGAAAGCCTGTTGTAATACTCGTAGTTTCTCTTTTAAGCTTCGAGTCCTGTGTTCTGTAAGGTCTTTATTGTAGTACGTGTAACAGTGCTCTCTCTCTCTCTCTCTCTCTCTCTCTCTCTCTCTCTCTCTCTCTCTCTCTCTCTCTCTCTCTCTCTCTCTCTCTCTCTCTCTTGAAAGCAAGTGGTTTGTGTCAAGTTTTGGGCTGAATGGCTTCCGTCTACACGTTCTTTTCTTCAAATATTACATGTCTTGTTATTCATAATGGGAAAATACGAAAATAAAAAAAAATATCAAAGTATCCTCCTTTCTCTCTCTATCTCTCTCTCTCTCTCTCTCTCTCTCTCTCTCTCTCTCTCTCTCTCTCTCTCTCTCTCTCTCTCTCTCTTGCTCTATCTCCTCTAGATACATAAATAAAAGATAAGGACAAAATCAGCTTTTCCTTCCCCTTTAAATAATTCAAATAACGATGATAAACACCAGTATGGTAAATGCAGATTAATTATGCAAACAAAATCATAATAGGGTTGAAAAATACCAGTTTCCACGTAATGAGAGAATATTCATCATTAGAGAATATTCATAACTTCTACGTGCAGGTGACTTTTGGGCCATCCACCTCACTACTCCCCCCCTTTACCCGTCACCGCTTGAGGATGAGTGAGGAGAGAGAGAGAGAGAGAGAGGGAAGGGGGGATACTGGGAAGGCATGGAAGTATTATGGGGAGGGGGAGGGGGGCGGGAAAGGCGGCGCACATACGTGTTAAAAATATTTACACACTATAAAAGGAGAGAAAGAAAAATGTTGCTTCTCAAATATCCAATTTACGCCAACACTCCCTTCTTTCTTCTTCCTCACGTTTTCTCCTTCTCTTCCTCCTCCTCCTCCTCCTCCTCCACTACCACAACCACAACCACCATCACCATTGCAATTATCCCTAAAATTTCCGCCTCTTACTCCATCACAAGAAGTACGAGAATTATTACTACTGCTTTCCCTTCTCCTCCTCCTCCTCCTCCTCCTCCTCCTCCTCTTCTTCCTCCTCCTCCTCCTCCTCCTTCAACCACCACCACAGCACTACCAGCAACAACAAAGATGGCATACAAAGAAAGAAATGACTAAAATGTAAGAAACTAAGACGGTAAAAAAAGAAAGATAATGGAATAAAAATGAAGAAACGAAGACAATGCTGAAGAAATAAAAGTGAGAGAGAGAGAGAGAGAGAGAGAGAGAGAGAGAGAGAGAGAGAGAGAGAGAGAGAGAGAGAGAGAGAGAGAGAGAGAGAGAGAGAGAGAGAGAGAGAGAGAGAGAGAGAGAGAGAGAGAATAAAATCATGATTCAAATGCAAATGAATAAAAAAGAAAATAAAAACACCCAGAAGAATAATGAAAATAAACAAAAGAAAAGCGAAAGAAAAAAAAATAATAAAAATAATGACGTCGTTAAAATCTGAAATATGAAAAAACAAAGGAATAAAAAAAAAGAAAAAAAGAAAAGCACGAAGCGAAACAAGAAATAAACTATAAAAAATAAACAAAGTCTGCATATAGAACTCTCATAAGAAAGGAATGTGATGAAAAGTTTGCGTGTGACAACGTGGAGTGTTAGTAGTAGTAGTAGTAGGAGGAGGAGGAGGAGGAGGAGGAGGAGGAGGAGGAGGAGGAGGAGGAGGAGGAGGAGGAGGAGGAGGAGGAGGAGGAGGGAGAAGAAGAGGAAGAAGGAAACGAAGGCTGTAAGGAAGAGATAAAACAACAAAAAAAAACTATTATTTCTAAAACTTCACAATTCTTCATCTCTTTTCTTTTTTCATCCTCTTCTTTTTCCCTTTTCTTCCTCTCATCAGCCTCAGTAGGTACTCTTCCCCTTGGCCAAACAGTCTTGTGTCATCACCACGCTGAGAGCATCACCATCATCACCATGGTAACACAGTTCTTCTCGTCGCCCCGGCAACATCTGAAACACCATTACTTACATTCCTAGTTTTACTCTGTCATTCTTCTTATTCCTCTTACTTCCTCTTCGTATTTGTCTTATTCCGTCTCTCCGTGTTTTTTTCTTATTTTTTTTTCATTTTTTCTTTCGTTTCTTCCCTAAACCATTCCTACTTTTACTTTCTCATTTCTCTTACTTCCCTTTTTCCCTCCTTTTCTTCATCGATGTTCCATTCTTATTCCCTCTCTCCTTGCTTTTTTCTTCCTCCTTATTTTCCCATTTTGTTCCTTCTTTTCTTCCTTAAATCATTTATACTTTTATTTTCTCATTTCTTTTACTTTCTTTCCCTCCTTCTCCCCCATCGATGTTCCTGTCTTATTCCTTCTTTCCGTCTTTCTCTTCATTTTTCTTCAGTTTCTCTCCCTCTTTTCTTTCCCTTTGTCTCTTTCATCCTCCTTTCCCTACTTTTACCCTCTCATTCTTCTCATTTTCTATCATTTCCTATCACCTCGCTGTTCCTTCTCTCTCTCTCTCTCTCTCTCTCTCTCTCTCTCTCTCTCTCTCTCTCTCTCTCTCTCTCTCTCTCTCTCTTTAGTTTCTCTTCCTCTTTCCTTTCCTTTCCTGTTTCTTTCTATTTTCTTCTTCTCTTCTTCGTCTTCCACTCCTTATTTCCTATTTTTACTCATTTCTCTCATTTATCTTACTTCTGCCACCTCCGTCTCCGCCTTGCTCTCTCTCTCTCTCTCTCTCTCTCTCTCTCTCTCTCTCTCTCTCTCTCTCTCTCTCTCTCTCTCTCTCTCTCTCTCGTTCCTTCTTTCCTCCTTTACCTTCTTCTTCTTCTTTCATTTCCTACCTTGACCTATTCTCTTTTTATTTCTCTTCCTACTTCTCTAGTCCTTCCCTTTATCTTCCCTTTATCCCACCACCCAACTCTTCTTTCTAACAGTCTCGCCTTCCTCCTTCTTCCTCTTTCTACTCCACCTCCCTTTCTCTCTAAGCTGTCACCTCGGGTCTTCCCTGCGAGAGGATCAGTGGTCTTGGTTCCGCTACTGACGAAGGAAGGAAGTGGAATGGAACTTGAAGGAAAGATGAAGGAAAAGATGATGATGAAAGTGGGAAGGAGAAAGACACGAGAGAGGACGCAGACCAATGAAGGAGGAGAAGGGAATCATGGAGAAAGTGAGAGAAAGGAGAGGAGGGAAATGAGAAGATGAGAGAGAGGGAAGTGAAAGAGAAACTATACGAACCATGGGGGAAAGGAAAAAAAAATGAAGGAAGTGGAGAGAAGAAATGATAGGAAAAGAAGGCAAAGACAAAGGAAGGAGAAGAGAAACATGAGAAAGGTGAGGAAGAGAAAAGAAAGAGAAAATATACGAAGAGAAAGATTAAAAAGAAAGTGAGGAGTAGAAATGATAGGAAAAAGACAAAAGAAAGAGGAGGAGGAGACAAAGAAAATGAGAAAGAGAAAAGTGAGGTAGAGAAACAAAATATACGGAGGATGAAAACAAGGAAAGATGAGGAAAGTGAGGAGAAATGACTGGAAAAAAAAGAGAAATACGAGGAAAGACGTACAAAGGGAAAGACAGAAATGGAAATGGGGTACAATAAGTGAGAAAAATAAAAAAAAAGAGAAAGAAAAAAAGTAGAAGAATAAAAATGAAAAAAAAAAACAAGAAAAAAAAAAATGTAAAACCCGAAAGAGAAGTGAGAGAAAAGAAGATATAGACGAAAAATAAAATAAAATAAAATAAATAAATAAATAAATAAAAGGGACGGGAAAGGTGAGGATAATGTACACTAATGAGATGCTTACGTAAGAAAAAAAAAGTGGCCTATAATTATCTGCATTTTTGGAATATATATCTAAATTTCCATAATGAAAAAAAAATAAATAAATGAAAGCAGAAAAAAACATGTATAAGAAGAAAATAAAAGACTTGCAGAGAAAAAAAATTCCTGAGTTATATAAGGAAACAAAGGAAAAGTAGAAAAACCTCGCAGCATCAGAAAAAAGGATAAAAAAAGAAAACAAAAGTGAGAAGAGAAAAAGAAAAGCAAAAGAAAAAAAAGCTGAACAGAAACAAGAATATTTGAATGGATTTAAAGAAACCAAGAGGAATAAAGAAAGAAGAAAAAAATAAAAGGTGGAAGTAAAAAAGAAAAAAAAGCGAGGAAGAGTAAAATAGAAAAGATAGAGAAAGAACAGGAGACGAAAAGTGGAAGAGAAATACAAGAGTAATGAATGAGAGAGAGAGAGAGAGAGAGAGAGAGAGAGAGAGAGAGAGAGAGAGAGAGAGAGAGAGAGAGAGAGAGAGAGAGAGAGAGAGAGAGAGAGAGTTGTGTATAAGTTTCACACTTCATATAACTTTGTTCCCTCTTCCCGTCGCCTCACTTCCTGGTCACGAGGCGAAGAGGGGGAAGGAGAGATGCAGGGAGGGAATTTTAATGTACACACACACACACACACACACACACACACACACACACACACACACACACACACACACACACACACACACACACACACACACACACACACACACACATAGGCAAAAATACAAACTTTCTAAGAGAGGGAGGAAAAAGTGCAACAAATACTGAAATAAACTGAAAAAAAAAAAAATGTGCAAAGGATTAAAATAAACATGAGAAGTGGGATGAAAGAAACAAAGGAGAAAAATGTACGTAAAAAAAAAAAAAAAACTGAGGGGCGATGGAAGAAAAAAAAATATAGAAGTGAGGAAAAACTTACCATTCATTAAATAAAGTTTGACAAATGGAGATACAAAAAGATTATTCGTAAAAAAACAAAAATGTACGTGTAAAAGATATAACGAAATTAATACACACGAAAAAAAGTGAAAAATGAAAAAAAAAAAAAATCAGAGGAAAGAGCATTTCGTTTATTCTCTCTCTCTCTCTCTCTCTCTCTCTCTCTCTCTCTCTCTCTCTCTCTCTCTCTCTCTCTCTCTCTCTCTCTCTGCATGGGATGATAGTAGTATGAGAGACAGTAACAGTGGGCAGCAGAGATTAAAGAACTAGGTATTGACAGTGAAAAACAAGTGAACAGAAGCAGTGAAAGAAGCAGCGAACAATGACAGTGAAGGAAGAATACATTGACACTATAGTGACAGAAAATGGTGCAATGGCAGTGAAAAGACGAGGAACCAATAAAAAAAAATAAAAGAAAACAGATGAGCATGCAGTGAAAAAAAAGTAAATAGAAGTGAAACAGATGACCAGTACCAGCGGAAGAAAATCAAGAAAACAGCGGTGACAGTGAACAAATAGAACGAGCACTGAAAAAAAAATAAAAAATAAAAAATAAGAAGCAGCGAAATAAGAGAGAACTAAGACAGAAAGAAAACAAAGCAAGTAGCAGTGACAGTGAGGCGTTCTATCAATGCCATGACCCGTAATATCTCCCAGAATTTCTGAAGCAACACACGACCCACGACCGTTCTTATCAGAGAGAGAGAGAGAGAGAGAGAGAGAGAGAGAGAGAGAGAGAGAGAGAGAGAGAGAGAGAGAGAGAGAGAGAGAGAGAGAGAGAGAGAGAGAGAGAGAGAGAGAGAGAGAGAGAGAGAGAGAGAGAGAGAGAGAGAGAGAGAGAGAGAGAGAGAGAGAGAGAGAGAGAGAGAGATGGGTAAGTGAACTGAAGGAGGGAGAGTAAGGGAAGATGGAAGAGAGGCACCTAATAAGAGAAGAAGAGGAGGAGGAGGAGGAGGAGGAGGCAGAAGTATGCGGGTGGTTTGTAAAGTATGTGCAGTTCTCTATAATATTCAATGGTATAGAAAAGACTCATAATTTTCCTTCATAATACGGGCAGGAGAATATGTGTCAGAGAAAAGAATTGAGAGCAAGGGCAGAGAAATAGGAGAAGCAGCGAGAGAGAGAGAGAGAGAGAGAGAGAGAGAGAGAGAGAGAGAGAGAGAGAGAGAGAGAGAGAGAGAGAGAGAGAGAGAGAGAGAGAGAGAGAGAGAGAGAGAGAGAGAGAGACCAATGGTAGATAAGAAAAATTCCCATTGTGTACGTGGCGAGAGAAGTAGGTTGCCCAGCCAGATGTTGTGAGAGGAAGGGCGAGAGAGGGAGAGAGGGAGAGGGAGAGAGGGGAAGGGTGAGCGAGGGAGCAAAGGGACGGAGATAAACAGTGAGGGAAGCAGGGAAGGAGTAAGAAAGGGAGATGGCGATGATAACCGGGTGAGAGGGAGCAAGGGAGAGTGATGGATGACTGGGGTGGGAGAGGGAATAAGCAAATAGTGTCCCCATAACGAGGTGAGAAATAGAATACCCTGAAAGATACGAATATAAAAAGGAAATGGAAATATTATACTGTTTTATCACCGTTTTCTTCCTACCGGGTGAATCTGCGTGGGATTTCCTCTTGTAATTCACGTGATGGGGAGCTGACTAGAATTAGAAACCTAGGAATAAGAGGGAAAAGTAAAAATGGTTCCGTAACGTAGGTTTCAGTAACTGTAGTAAAGAAAAAAAAAAAAAAAAAAAAAAAAGGGTAAGTGTGTTTCAGCGAGCTGTACTGAAAAGCAAGGTAAGTTTGAACGAAATGAAGAAAGTAAGACATGTTTCAGTGAGGTGAAGTGAAATAGCAGTAAAATAGTTTTCAGAGAGTTTCATTGTAATGTCTCACTTCCCGGAGAGAGAAAATTCAGCGATGCAGTGAAAACTGAATGGTGTATTTCCCTGAGTTACAACGAAAAAGATACGGCAACTTTATGATTATTTCAGTGAGTTGCGGTGAAAAGAAGAAAAATTTCAATGAACAGCAAAAAAAAAAAAACAAAAAAACTTTCTATTACTTACAATGAAAAGAGGCAAGATGAATTTCAGTAAGTTACAGTGAAGGTAGAAAAGTAAGATTTCAATGAGTTGCAATGAAAAGTAGTAAGATAAATTTCAGTCAGCTACAATGAAAACAAGGACAAGGAAAACCTCGGTGAGCAGCAGAGGGAAGACTTCAAGGATAAGTGTTGAGTAAGGCGAGACGTCTGGCGTGTGACGTACTGAAGCTTTGACGTCACGCTCCTGTCTGTCTGTATGTGTGTCTGTGTGTCTGTCCGGCTCATCACAGCACGGTGAATGGCGGCACGTCACGTGAGAGTATTGACCATAACATCACAAGAGCAACTCGTCCACCATACCGATGCATAATTGGCGCAACGAATGTCAAATACCATACATTACTATCAATTTAGCCTCATACCAGAAGCACCCAGTCGTTAATATATAAACCATTAACATATGCATTAATATCGATATGCAGTATACATTAGGGAACATAAATGGCACATGTATTCTGTTCCCTATGACGCGCCCTTCACAAAAATGCATTACTCATTCAATGCCTGGGAATGTCTGTGTTTGTTGGACTAGAGGACAATTCTGAAGTCACAAAACAAGTGGAGGACACAATTCTGAAGTCACAAGTTGAGGAGACAATGATGTAACATACGTAGCTGATCTAGAATCCAGCCCGCCTTGTTTCCTTCTCGACAAAGCTGTTATCTGGGGAACGCATGATGTTGAGTTGTTTTCAGTCACACGAATTTCTCTTAGTCTGGTTTCCGAAAAATATGAAGAGGAAAACGATGAAAATATTAAAGTATCAAACCTTTATCAAAACTGTAAAAAGGAATATTTGCAAAGCTCACGCATATACCTGTCAGTGTCGGCATGCGCTACGTGTCTAGCGGCGCGTGTCGACACTCATGCGGAGGAGTTTATGTAAAGATTTTGTATATTGGTTTTCACAAATTTTTTGAAAGGTTACTTTGATGTTACCGTTTTTTTTTCCTATTGACACACACACACACACACACACACACACACACACACACACACACACACACACACACACACACACACACACACACACACACACACAATATCTAACGCAACGCAGCAGGGAACATTACACCCAACACTCCACACAGCCCTCCACACAGCACACCACTGCAGCCAACACCTCACAGAACACTCGACATTCAACACTTCCCAGGTAATACAAAGATCGCAGGCTCAGGTGGAGCGCTAGCCAGGTGTGCTCTTCCTCTCATGGTCACTTTAATGGGTGGCTGGAGGCATGAAGTCACCTGAGATACAAAACACTTTCTAAAACCCGGTATTTCTCTTCCGCTTCTTCTGCA
>NC_087163.1:25012084-25017084 GCF_035594125.1 Scylla paramamosain | reverse complement strand
AGAGAGACGGATGGGCACGAACAAACAGTCATACACACACACACACACACACACACACACACACACACACACACACACACACACACCTACATACAAGCCTGCAATCCCATGACGACATTCTCAGGTGTATTACCTCGACGCACTAGTTCATAACATTCAAAATAAAGGCTGCGCTGGCCCAACAGAAGCTCAATATCCAGTAAAGCCTGAGCGGTGCATGAACAATACCGCCACCACATCACTGCTACCTGCTCCCTCCTCCTTCCCTCCCTGTCTTCACGTGAGCATAACACCATTAAACTCTAAGTATTAACCTCCATACTTGCATTGTTCCCCTTTTTAAAGATGAAGGATTTAATTTCGACTTTTTTTTTGCTTTTATACACTAATATTTCTTTTAACTCTTCTAATTTTGGTCTGTAAACGTGGATTTCATATATTCCACTCACTTGTATCCTTTGTCTAACACTGTTCATTTGGATCAAGTTCAATGTGATAATGCTGCGAGGATTCTACACTAGGATTGCCGTTATGGGAGCGCCGGAATCCCTCCCTCTCAAGATCCCAGGCCGCGCCCTTCACCCCCACCACCGCCACTTTGCTGCATCTGCTCGGCGGCGGCGGAGGAGCACACTCAGAGTAATGAAATGGTGCACCGATGGCCCTTCAGTGTCCGGCAAGTGTGTTATTTGTCTGCTAATTACACCCATGGATACATCTCTCTCTCTCTCTCTCTCTCTCTCTCTCTCTCTCTCTCTCTCTCTCTCTCTGATTATGTGTCTCTGTATATGTGCAGAGAGAGAGAGAGAGAGAGAGAGAGAGAGAGAGAGAGAGAGAGAGAGAGAGAGAGAGAGAGAGAGAGAGAGAGAGAGAGAGAGAGAGAGAGAGAGAGAGAGAGAGAGAGAGAGAGAGAGAGAGAGAGAGAGAGAGAGAGAGAGAGAGAGAGAGTGTTTGTGGCCGGGGGTAAAGCAGGGAGGCTCGCTGTGAAATGGAACAGTGGTGGCAACACTTTTACAGATTACTACAGCAGCACACCTAGTTCTGGTAATTACCTGGTGTAGTTGCTGATGACTAGCACACACACGCACACGCACACACACACACACAGACACACACACACACACACACACACGTTAATCTGAACTCTTCTCAAAACACGAGTTTTACGAGAAATGCAAACTTCCCAGTAGAATAAATGTCTCATGATAATCAAAAGTAATGTAATGCTGTCTTTTTTGAAACCATGAATGAGAAGAGATCTTTAATTTAAGGATTTAATCATTGTTCCCTGAATCAAATGGTGTAGCTTTTATATTATTTTTCCCAAAATTCAAAGGGAAAATAAGGGTTTGTTTGGGGAAATTTAAAGGTCCTCCAGCGATTAAACATCCCATCGTGTCAGCTGTTCACGCTTCCATACGTTAATTGGAAAAATATCCACAAAAAAGTTATTTAAATTTTTTGTTAGATAAGTGAATGTTTCACACCACACTATCGATGAACTGCACCACCAGGAGGAACTGAACAAGAGAAACATTTCTGGAGAGAGAGAGAGAGAGAGAGAGAGAGAGAGAGAGAGAGAGAGAGAGAGAGAGAGAGAGAGAGAGAGAGAGAGAGAGAGAGAGAGAGAGAGAGAGAGAGAGAGAGAGAGAGAGAAGAGAAGAGTGGAGGGAACTCACAGAGATGACAGTTACAGTGCAGGAGGTCATTAACAACTGCTAAGTGGGATTATTAACACAAATCTTTAACAGCTCGTATCTCAAAATTATTTTCGCCACATGCTCAAGCTGCATCTCCTTCCAACGTTATTAGCCAATTTTAATTCTGTTTGTTTTCTTGGAAAGAAGAGCTTGTAATGAAAAAAAACATTATGAACTAGAGAGACACTCATGGGAACCTCGGCTAATCATCTCCGTGGCCTTGGAAAACAGTCGAGAGAGAGAGAGAGAGAGAGAGAGAGAGAGAGAGAGAGAGAGAGAGAGAGAGAGAGAGAGAGAGAGAGAGAGAGAGAGAGAGAGAGAGAGAGAGAGAGAGAGAGAGAGAGAGAGAGAAAGGGGTTTCAGAATGCAGGACATGGATCACCACTGCTTTCAAAAGGCTCTAGTTGAAGCGACACGGATTTCTAAGGGTGTTTTCACGGCTGTAGTGACAGATTAACACGATTTCAACATTATAAACAGGAAAACACTCTTGAGAACCCGGCTCATCATCTCTGTGGTCTTGGAAAACAGCTGTGGCGGGAGAGCATAGCGTTTCTGAACACGGATCTTAACACCATTGCAGCGGTAAGATAATATTGCAGCAACTCCTTCAGACGCAGGGGATGCCACTCAAAGGGCGCGCTTCCCGTGAACAGACTCATGTGGAGGAGGCGAGATTGGCGCTGACGTCCATCCTAGATCCTCACAACATCTCGGCCTCATTTGAAAGTTTTCCAATCCTCATGCTCCATCTGTCTGCTGGCGGAGGAGGAGGAGGAGGAGGAGGAGGAGGAGGAGGAGGAGGAGGAGGACGGTAGGGGCAGGAGGAGGGAGTGAAGTGATTACAAATATATTTCATGGCTCCACAACTACTACAATCATATGACGTCGGTTTATAAAATTGCATAAAAAATATTTGTAATGTTAAAATCAAAGGTAAAAGTTACAAAAAAATTAGAGGAGGAGGAGGAGGAGTAGGAGGAGGAGGAGGAGGAGGAGGAGGAGGAGGAGGAGGAGGAGGAGGAGGAGGAGGAGGAGGAGGAGGAAGAGGAGGAGGAGGAACGCTGAATAGACTCGGTTAGCGGGAACCTGAGTGGGAGCGCTGATTGTTAGCCGCGCGTTGCAGTTTTAATTTGCAAAACTTTCCCCTCGAGGATGAATAGTTATCGCTTATCTGATTACCACCCGCTCACTAAATCACATTAATATTATAATTCTATAACTCCATCTAAATTTTCCTCCCCCTATTCCAATGGCTTAATTATCTATTCCTTGGGGGTGTTGTTGAGTGCTGTGTGTGTATACGTGCTTATGTATATGTGTGTGTGTGTGTGTGTGTGTGTGTGTGTGTGTGTGTGTGTGTGTGTGTGTGTGTGTGTGTGTGTGTGTGTGTGTGTGTGTGTGTGTGTGTGTGTGTGTGTGTGTGTGTGTGTGTGTGTGTGTGTGTGTGTGTGTGTGTGTGTGTGTGTGTGCGTGCGAAAGAGGCACCTTGTCGCTGTGTTATTGGGATACTAATGATTACAAAATGGAAACAAGTCTCACCTGATTTGAATAACGTAAACATTAACTTGCATAAAAAGTCAGGAAGCTGCAAACACACACACACACACACACACACACACACACACACACACACACACACACACACACACATAGACACTGACTCTCTCTCTCTCTCTCTCTCTCTCTTTATCTCTGGCTCTAACAAACGCTGGTAATGTTTGCACGCTGTGAAGGCTTGGTCCGCTGCATTCCCTCACTCAGCCGTTAAATATGACCCTGATTGAGAGTATCACCGCCGCTCTCTGTTGATTCAGCTAGCTTTTTTTTTTTCTTTTTTTTTCACCCCCTGTCAAATTATTACCGCTGGTGGCCTCCCCTCGTCACCACCCTCACCAGTGTCGCGTCCCATTGTTTGATTTTCATCTTCAGAGTGTCTGTACGTCGCTTTTCTCGTCTTCGCCTCCTTGTTGGTATTCCTGATTTGCGAGGGTCTGCGTTGTAAATGATGTGAATGTTGTAAATGTTTAAAAATTGCTAGTTGTATTTTATTTTCTATTTCTATTACTACTTTTATTTTTTTTTATTTATTTATTTATCTTTTTTTTTTTTTTTTGTTGCGCTCAATTGGTATGTACGTTCATTTGTTCTGTAATGTGAAGCAATTAAGTTACGTGCACAATACTGTACTGCCACGTTTTATGGGTGCAGAATTCCTTTGAACGTGCCATTGATTTTGCACGATTTTTTTCTCCCTCCCTCGTTCTAGCTCTCTCATTCTCCCTCCCCCCATCCTCCCCCCCCCCACACACACACACACACACACACAATGCAAATGGTTATCGACAGGATGTTTACATGTTTGTGCCTGTGTGTGTGTGTGTGTGTGTGTGTGTGTGTGTGTGTAGGCAGCATTACCATCGCACTTCGTTTTCTATTCACCGAAGCAGGAGACGCAACCAAACCTACGACGCAACAACGAAAACGGGTGACGAGTCGCTCTCAATCACGGCAGGAAAAGAGGGACTGCAAAAAACAGGGCACTAAAAATGTTAACTATTTTTCCCCAACACAATGCTCCGGCGAATGAGTTGAACTGTAATCACGGATGCTGCTTTTAAAAAATACAGTGCGTGTGTCACTGGATGGACAGGTGTGATGGATCAGGTGTAAGTGCATTGCCGCTCTTTGCTCGTGTTTTTTTAGTCACCTGTCCTCTCTACCTGGCGTTTTAACTTTGAACTCATGACTCAAAAACAAGTCACAAGTGTGTATGCAGGTTAATGAATAATTCCGTGTTTCCTTTAGTGAAATCCAAACGAGTGTTGTGTCCTAAAATACTTCTCATTTATCAATACCTGTCCTTTATTTATTCATTTATTTATTTTCGTGCGGATGTTTAATTATAATTCCGCTAATCTGAATGTAAACTTTTTCTAATCTATTTTTCTCTTCCGTGCAGATGCCTCCGTATTATTAATTCCTCTGTACTTTTCTCCTCTGCATTATTTTCCTCTTCCGTGCAAATGCCGGTATACATTAAGTCCGCTGAACAGAATACGCAATTTTTCTCCCAGAAGAAGGAATGAATAATATGCTGTTCGCTATCACTCCCCGCTGCCCGGAATTATACTCATTATATTTTCCGTTTCACCTTTTCTTTCCCTTCTATTTCTTTGTGTTCTGTTAAGTGTGTGTGTGTGTGTGTGTGTGTGTGTGTGTGTGTGTGTGTGTGTGTGTGTGTGTGTGTGTGTGTGTGTGTGTGTGTGTGTGTGTGTGTGTGTGTGTGTGTGTTACCTG